>NC_091122.1:15820000-16035000 GCF_040183065.1 Periplaneta americana | reverse complement strand
TCTTATTTTTCACATTAGGACGATGCCTATTAACAGCCTATAGAAATCCTTTGTATGTTAATATCAACGTAAAAAATAATATCTTATATTGCATTTTTTGCATTTTTTATATATTTTTGAACTAATTAGTCATTTTTATGTTTTTTGGCATTTTTGGTCATTTTTAATACTTTGAAGAACTTTTAGATCATTTGGAATGGATTTTACTTTCTTTTTTACCGATAAATCTGTTAAATTATTTTCTAAGCAAATAGGTCAGTAGTAATTACCTACTGAATAAGTGAATAACAGTATAGTTTGAGTTTTATAGTTTGGAACAGACTCTACTAAAGTCCATCCCTCATTCCACTGAAGGCTTGACTTCACACAACGGAAGTAATATAAAATGCTTGACAACAGCTTAGTTTAAGTGAGGGCTTTGACCGACCACCCCTAATAGAAACACATTGTAAACCCTAATTAAAATATATAGTTTTCCCTTAAAACCTTCCTTTTGTTGCACGTTCTTTTCCTTTATCTTCGCTAAATTCCAGGAAGTTGCCTCCTCTCTCCGAGATTTGCAGGGCAGTCATTGATACAAGGTGACTAATTTTAAGAAGTTGTGGTGCGAGTACGGCGAATAATATTTAAATGTCATTTTCTTTTAATTTTATGTCATTTTTCCATTAGTTTAATGATTATTTTAAGTAGATTATAGGTTATCAACATCCGCCCCCTAGTCATCACTATTAACTTCTTCATTATCACCATCATCTTCGTCGCTCGGACATTCGTCTTAAATCACACTTCTCCATACACAATCGTACTATGTTCCGTCCAGCTGATTGCAGATGCCACATTTTGTGAAGCTCTTTTCAACAAGAGCGAGCGATAGCGTGCTCATTCATCACAGATCCATTGCAAATATAAAACGCCCAAACTACACAATTGAAACACCCGCGCGGGAAGATAATTGCATGCGCTACTACCTTAGGAAATGCGCGGAAGGAAAATCGGACAATAATACTAATCTAATTTCCAATAAGCCGTGCACCCGCATTTTTAGTTGTATATTTCCGAAAAAGAAAAGTGCGCGGGATATTCGAGAAAATACGGTATTAAAAAGTAGACATTCGGAACACAACGTGTTAAAACTGAGACGCGGACTCCCATCGAGTAGGAAGCCAACTTCATGAATGTGTCCGCTACAGAGACGTAGACTGTACCCAGGGAATAAATAGAATACCAGTCCTTGTCCACATTGGACAGTGTCGGTTTAGACTTTAGAGTATTTTGTATTTTAAAGAATTTCTTATCCTTACTGCCAGGTAATTTGTAAAATGTCAGTAATTAGAGATGTCTTAAAGTATAAATTTCATAGTATATGATGATAACACACACTCGCATATCAACCATAAATCGAATAATACTAATTAAGCAGTTCAACTAACTGTGTACAACTCATCAGCACAACCGTCGGTTTCAGACATCGACCTGTCGTGCAATGACAATGGACCCAATGCTTACGAACGGTTTTCTTTCCAGAATGTACCACTCGAAAGTGATGGCACAACTTTGGTGCGCTTTGAGAAGCTCTGCCTCTCTTGGAAGAGCCCGTGTGTCTCTCAATAGAGAATACGCAACTTACGGGGTATGTGATGTGAATTCAGTCAGATGTTCTTTAATTGGACGGAGTTATGCAATAAGAGACCAACTAACAAGAACTTGTTTTCAAAGATATTAACCATTGAAGCAAAAATCTGGTTATTTATTAAACATTTCATGCAAGAAGTATTGTAACACTCATGCTATTACAAAAAATAGCACAAATAATAATAAAAAAAGGCTAACCGATCTTTAATAACAGACCGGTAGTTGATTTGATATTGCAAAGCAAAATAAATTAAGTTTATGTAAAAAAAAAACAATTTTGCATATAAATGGCACAAGAGTGTAGATATCGCACTCTTCATTTGCTCTGAGTTAAATAATACAGCCAACAAGAGATTTCTGCTAATATCTAAATTTGTTTTCAAATTGTCGATTGATCTATTGTTGCCTAACTCCAACCAATTATAAAAATTAAACTCACAATTGGATACACGGCTGTCTAGACATATGGATAGATGGAAGGAAGAAAGGACGAATGGGCATATAGATGACAGAATGGCTGGATGGAATGAATAGATAGAATAATGTATGAGTGAGTGTGTAGAATGAATAGCTGGGTGGACGGCTCAGATTAATCTACAGTATTATTTGATTCAAGGTTAGAGGGATATAATAAAAGAATGGATGACTGGATGCCATGATTCGTAATATCGATGGCTCAGAACGAGACTGTTACAACCCAAAAAATTCACTTTTTGAGTTATTACCATCATTTGAACACTTGAATTGAGAACTATGCTATGTGAAAGTGTTAAAACTCTAAAAATTTCCTAGTGGGAAATAAATGCACATTGTTGTGTCATGATTATCTGATTTGCCATCTACAATGGAAAACTTTAAATGGCTCTACTGAAAAATCTCTATTTTTGAGTTTTAACAGTCTCGTCCTGAGCCATCGATATGTTGACATGTTTGTAAATTAGAGTGAATAGCAGACTATAGCTTGAGGAACGGTGGTGTACATTCGTTTTGAAGGATTGTTATTTGCACAGGATATATGCAATAAAACAGATCTTAGTTCGACTGTTTCATAACTAATACATAGAACAAGCCTGCATATAAAATGAATGAATTCTAATTCTTACAGATGAGTCACAAGGATTTCCAGCGTCGAGGAAAGGAGATGATAGACTTAATTGCCGACTACCGTGACACGATTATCAAGAGAAGGGTAGTACCTGACGTCAAACCCGGCTACCTCCGTAGTCTATTGCCGACGGAGGCACCGAAGAAACCAGAGGACTGGGACGCCATCCTGTGCGACGTGGATCAGAAGATCTTACCTGGGGTATGCGGCCAGGACTTGAACTACCAAACTACTTTTTTTTTGGTTGGTTATTTAACGACGCTGTACCAACTACGAGGTTATTTAGCGTCGATGAGATTGGTGATAGCGAGGTGGTATTTGGCGATATGAGGCCGAGGATTTGCCATAGATTACCAGGCATTCACCTTACGGTTGGGGAAAACCTCGGAAAAAACCCAACCAGGTAATCAGCCCAAGTGGGGATCGAACCCGCGCCCGAGCGCAACTTCAAATCGACAGGCAAGCGCCTTAACCGACCGAACCACGCCGGTGGCTCCAAACTACTATAGTCCCGTCGCTCTAATTTCCGGCAGCCAATCACGTTGCAGGTCGGCTACATTTAAACGTGTGCGTCTTGTGATTCGCTGATGAAGATGTAAAGCATTTCCTAAGGCTGTATAAATACTCACAGTCTTACTAATAAAAACTCTATATACAGACGTTTAACTGACTTATACAATGAGTAGCTCGTTTATACGTCGTGTATAAATTACTTACTAATAATCACTACATACGTCGTGTATAACAGTATAACTGTTACACAGCTACGTCATAGTTTCATCATTACTTCGTTACGAAAGGTAATAGAATATCTGAGGTTCTCTATTGCATCCGGTAGAGCGCTCTAGTGTGGCGTGTTAAGTATCGATAGTACAACTGGCTCTAATCGATTACCACACTACATTTTGGTCAAAGACTATAAGCTACAGCAATATTATTCTAATAATTCTATGATCTTTGGTTTGTTCTTCTGTGGTTACAAGGTAACCATTATCATAAAATGACAGTCGATACGAACAGCTGTTAGAGGGGCGGCCATTTTTTCGCTATATACAACGCTTAAACAAGGGGTTTCGTGTATATAACTACTGCAAAGCAATTCCCATTGTATAGTTACAGCCTGTTTATACGTCCATAGCTTATTCACGGTTTATTAGTAACGTTTTCTGCCTCAACTCTGCATAAGTCTCGTATAAAAACTATACACTGTTTATTGGTAAGACTGTTAATATATAATCGCCCGCCATTTTGGCTCTTTCGTTGGCGTTCGCAGAAAGCACATGAGGACGTTATTTGCCGCTCTATTATTTGCTCAATTACAGTGCGTTTCATTTATTATCATAGGAGCTACGACATAATAATATTTAACGGTGTGGCAAATAGATCCCTTGTCTGATAGCTCGGCAACGAAAGAACAAAAATGGCGAATGATACTACCTACCTAGACTTTATAGAGCCTTGACTTCCTAAGACGTAAGCAAAGAGGAGGAGTCACGCCGGGAATAACAGCGACGCGACTATAGATCAGTGATTTGTTACTTGTCAATTTATGAGGTCGAAGAGAGCAGAGGCAAAAGGCAATATTTATTAGAGCGCGTGAGGAAGGGTAAAGCTGTATCCCGAAGATTATGTGTCCGTAAAAAGCAAAATTCATGTGCACTATGTCACACTAGCGTAAAGGACGTACACATCTATAATAATATTTGTAATATACACAACGTGGAACTGATCTAAATGCGCAGATTGAGGGGGGGCAACAGAATACATTAAAATAAATTTTTAAAAGTCTATTATGCGTTTTGTCATTATTAAGTGCTTGGTTAATTAGAAAATTAGTTCGAAAAACGTATTATTTGTCTTTCTTGTGTTAAATTTTATATTACCTCGTTAAATGTTTCAGCCTGCTATCGGCCATCTTCAGAACTGGTTGTTGCTGGTCTTGGCGCCTTTTGTGTTTCCTGTGGGGGTGTGTTATAATGTTATGTTTTTATTTAACGACGCTCGCAACTGCAGAGGTTATATCAGCGTCGCCGGATGTGCCGGAATTTTGTCCCGCAGGAGTTCTTTTACATGCCAGTAAATCTACTGACATGAACCTGTCGCATTTAAGCACATTTAAATGCCATCGACCTGGCCCGGGATCGAACCCGCAACCTTGGGCATAGAAGGCCAGCGCTATACCAACTCGCCAACCAGGTCGACATGGGGGTGTGTTTGTGTAGTGTAATGTGGAGTCAAAGAGTGTGTTTGTTCTGAAATTGAGTTGTGTGTTGAGAATTTCATTTGTATGTGTTTTTGTGTGTCTGTATATTTCGTATTGTTCTAGTGTGTTTAGTTTCTGGCTTTTTGGTTGGATGTGTAGAATTTCCATATCTGTGTTGATGCCTCTGAAGGTGTGGTTAGGTTTGTGACGTGTTCTGCATATGTGGAAGTGTTTTACAATTTTGTTTTGGATATGATGTGTTCTTTGTAACGTGTTTGAAATGATCGCTAATGAATGAAATAATTAAAATACGAACATTTGATCAACGGAGAATCCATTTTTCGTGCAAGAATAATTCTTTTTTCATACGTATTCTTTAATAAATCACTCCAAAACAATGTGAATATAGCACAGACTGTGTGCGAAAATAAATGCATCACGTTTACGTAAATAAAGACAAATCAAAATCATTAACATTGCTTATAAACATTTTAAAAAGACAGGAAATAAACATGAATAATATTCATCGTTCTTAATGATCCTGGTATAGAAAATAACAATAAAATAAGTATAAAACAGAAATTACATACCGGTGAGAGTGTAATAAAGTAAGCAGAACATGTACCTTACGGAATAAATATATGAACTACTGTCGGCCTGTTCTGGTTTTAGCATTTATCCGTCAGTTTCTTCATTTGTGGACCTGCTCTCCTCCGTTCGGAGTATTATTTCATTAGCCTATTAGTTTTGACAATCTTAATCTGGGCATTCAATTTACATGTTCAAACGAGTTCCTTATAAAAATATATATTATATAAATTGCTTCCTGTGCAGTTGGCCCACTGGTTGCACCCCAGGTTCCATGCCTACTTTCCAAGTGGAGGAAGCTATGCATCGCTTCTGGGGGACATGGTGTCTGGCATGGGCGGCTGCGTCGCCTTCTCGTGGGTAAGACGACAGTTTAGCTGACTTGCATTGTCTTTCACTTTAGCAACAGTAGAACTGTTGAATTTATTCATCCATTCATTCATTTACTCATCCACTCATTTATTTATTTAATGTATTTATTTATTTACTTATTTATTCATTCGTTTATTCATTAATTCATTCATTGATTCATTCACTGATTCATTCATTCATTCACTCACTCAGTCAGTCACTCATTTATTTATTTATTTATTTACTTATTTATTTATTTATTTATTTATTTATTTATTCATTCATCTATTTATCTATTTACCCATTTATCTATTTATTTTGTATGTATTTATCTACCTACTTCTGATTTATTTATTTATTTATTTATTTATTTATTTATTTATTTATTTATTTATTTATTTATTTATTTATTTATTTATTTATTTATTTATTTATTTATTTATTTATTTATTTATTTATTTATTCATTTATTTATCTATTTATCCATTTATCTATTTATTTTGTATGTATTTATCTACCTACTTCTGATTTATTTATTTATTTATTTATTTATTTATTTGTTTATTTATTTATTTATTTATTCATTTATTTATCTATTTATCCAATTATTTATTTTGTATGTATTTATCTACCCACTTCTGATTGATTTATTTATTTATTTATTTATTTATTTATTTATTTATTTATTTATTTATTTATTTATTTATTTATTTATTTATTTATTTGTTTGCTTCTTTGTTTACTTAGTTATTTATGTATTTATTTATTTATTTATTTATTTATTTATTTATTTATTTATTTATTTATTCGTTCATTTATCTATTTACCCATTTATCTATTTATTTTTATGTATTTATCTACCTACTTCTGATTTATTTATTTATTTATTTATTTATTTATTTATTTATTTATTTATTTATTTATTTATTTATTTATTTATTTATTTGCTTGCTTTCTTGTTTGTTTGTTTAGTCATTTATTTATTTATTTATTTATTTATTTATTTATTTATTTATTTATTTATTTATTTATTTATTTATTTGTTTGTTTCTTTATTTTTTACTTATTTATTTATTTATTTATTACTGACGTCTTATATTATGAAATTTATTTTCAGAATGCTTGCCCATCGTATACGGAGTTGGAAATCGTTGCCCTGGATTGGTTAGGTAATAATTTGAAGTACCTAATTGTAACATTAAATTGAGTTTTTACTGAATCCTGTCTTAATTTGTAATATGTCAAAATTATGATGCTGAAACTGATCAGAAAGATAAAAAGGAAATGGTTGGGTCACTGACTGAGAAAAAACTGCCTACTAAAGGATGCACTGGAAGGAATGGTGAACGGGAGAAGAGTTTGGGGCAGAAGAAGATATCAAATAACATACGACATTAAAATATAAATGGATCATATGGGGAGACAAAGAGGAAGGCAGAAAATAGGAAAGATTGGAGAATTGCAGTAAAAGATCTGCCCTTGGGCAGAAAACTATGAATGAACTGAATGAACGTCAAAATTTGAGGCTTCTGAAATTGAAACCACATAGGTACTGCACAGAAAAAAATATAAAGAGAAATCTCGTGTATGAATGGAATGAAATGCAATGTCAATAAAGCCAGGTACCGTGAGCTTGAATACCTTGAAACTAACTCCGCTCAGTTACAGATGATTGAAGGGGGTTAGTATTTTAAATAAATATAATTATGTTAAGACCAAGAATGTTTGCAGGAATTACTATAAAATTAAAAATTGTGTCAGGGTGATTCACCCAAGCGTAACTAATTCTTTCAAAATTGAGAGGTAATCTTTTGAGCAATAAGGGATTACGCGATCGATCACAGTCTGAGGACTTGAGCCTTTAAAGAAATTCGCAACGAAAAGCATAAATAATATTATACATAATCACTATTCCTCTTACCAAAGTATTTTTCCTTAGATTATAACTCGATCGCCTCATTTTTCAGTTTATTTCATGCAATATAAAAAATTACGAAGAATCTTTCAGTCACTTCAAGAATCGATATTCTTGAAGTGAAACGCTACCATTTGTTCCTGATTTCAAATAAACATTATTAATGTTATACTAAAAATTAGTATAAACTCACAGAATGTCCAAATATTAAGTATCGATTTTGTATAAATAGGATAAAACCCAAATCTAAGGACGGAGCAATATAACTGAAACTTGTGTTTGGTGTGTATGTGCAGCAAAGGCTATGGGACTACCAGAATTCTTCTTGCACGAATGCGGTGCCGGCGGTGGAGGAGCCTTCCAGGTAAGCGTGTCTCCAAAGTACCGGTATGTACCGTAAGACTAGCAGCTCAGAATTATCGTATTTTGGCCAAAAGTATAGTAGCCTACACTCCCTATTTTGAAGAGAAATGCATTGCCAAAGATCTAGATGAAAGATTAATTCAATTACTAAATAATTGAAAAACAGACATACAATGTAAGGTAAATATTACAGGCTATATTAAATGGTACACGGATCTACCATTCAGGTTCTTCTAAGTCTACCGCTTTATAAATTTCGTTAAGAGTGGTAGACACAAGTGACTCGGCAGCTAATTCAATCAGTTATGACAAAAAATTCCGCTCTCTAGAAGAGAATTACGACAATCTTCCATTGGCACGTTATTTTAAACATTTATTTATATAGACGTAAAAAAATAATTTAAGATTCTCTCTAATGAACATATCGATAGATTACCACCTTAAAGTAATTATATACATATATATTTTCTTCGTTTTCAGTTGGTATAGATAATAATAATAATAATAATAATAATAATAATAATAATAATAATAGGGTAACCAGACGTCCTCTTTTGTCTGGATATGTCCTCCTTTTTAGACCTTTGTCTAGGGTCCGGGCAGATTTAAAAAAAAAAAACAAGAAATGTCCTCCTTTTCGTAACTTCTATGCCTGATATTTTGAAATTATCTGATTCGACGCCTTCTTCAAGTAATTTGCCTGTAGGTGGCAGCAGCATCAATGGAATATACTCTTTGCCGACAATCGTAACTCTCTTTGCTCCTCCTTTTGATAATAATTGTAGTTCCCTTGGCTTTCATATGTAGCTAATTGTAAAATCATTTTATATTATTAAGTTTTATCATAGGTATACTGTAATAAAATAGATAGTGACATAATTTTAAATATAATATAGGCCTAAGCCTAGATATAATTCTGTCCTCTTTAATAACTATAGTTCCCTTGATTTTCATATGTAGCTAACTGTAAAATCATTATTTCTAAGTTTTATCTGTTTTATTTGGTAATAAAACAGATATTAACATACTTTTAAGTATTATAAGCCTAAATCTGTACTGTATATTTACGTAATTTATAGTATAATATAGGCCTAAGCCTAAATCAAAGTACATAATATTTTCTGTCCTCTATTTTCGAGTAATGTCCTTATTTTTTAAGCTTTGTGTCCTCTTTTTTATCGATGTGAATCTGGTCACCCTAAATAATAATAATAATAATAATAATAATAATAATAATAATAATAATAATAATAAAATCTTCATTTTTCAAATTGGACAGTGGGACAAAAAGAGAGGCGTTTAGGTTTAATACTAATTTTATTAGTGTCATGTAAATATGAACCTTAATATAGGCAGTTGAGCTAAAGCCTTTTTGTGTGTACTTCATAATTTAAACTTGACGATAGCATTCATTGTTGCACACGTGTTTCTTTTCCCTATCTTAATTATAATGGAGAATCCCTTCCTTGAATAAGTAATTTATGCATTATTACTGAGCTGCTTGCTATAAAGATTGCAAAAGTGAAATGTTACATTATCTGTGATTTGGAAATTTTCTTTGCAGGTAAAACTGTTGTATGCTTTGCGTGTCATAGTCGTACAGTATACTGTACCAATGGCAAAATTATTGTACGAATACCACAGTTATTGTACACTAATTGCAAATTGTGAAACAGAGCTGTAACATCTCGTGAACTCCTAAAGCTCTCGCGTAACACATGAATTAAACTCCAAGACCTACGTAATTTTTATTGGGTTATTTTACGACGCTGTATCAACAGCTAGGTTATTTAGCGCCTGAATGATATGAAGGTGATATTGCCGGTGAAATGAGTCCGAGGTCCAGCACCGAAAGTTACCCAGCATTTGCTCGTATTGGGTTAAGGGAAAACTTCGGAAAAAACCTCAACCAGGTAACTTGCCCCGACCGGGATTCGAACCCGGGCCACCTGGTTTCGCGGCCAGACGCGCTGACCGTTACGCCACAGGTGTGGACCCTGCGTAATTAAAAACGAAAATGAAACATCGCGATGTATTCCTGTTCAAATGAATGAATAAAGAAAAGCATGAGTTTTATATAAATTACACACTTCACTCACATTATCGAAGCACAAAAGTGTAAATGTATTTGTGCATGATCAAGAAGCCAATGATGACATTCCTATTTCAGATGTCCGCCAGCTCCTCCATCTACCTCTCCATGCTCACTGCAAGACGCATGATGACATTAAAGCTTCGGGAAGAAGATCCGGAAAATGACCCGAAGAACCCCAAGGACCTGTCCTGCTACCTGCCCAGACTCGTCGCCTATTTCTCCAGCATCGCGCACTCGGCCCTTCCGAAAGCAGCAGATCTCACCGTGGTGCAATACCGAGCCCTCGAGACGGACGACAACTTCAGCATGAGGGGCGACACCCTCGAAAAGGCATTTATCGTCTAATTCAAACATACGCTCTCGTCTATAGCCTATTTCAACGTCACGACACTAACATAGCTCAACTTCGTCAAAATTCCTATTATGTAAAAAAAAGACCCATTCCTCCCTCGTCATTATTTTCAAGTAAACATACTCTAATACCTTCTATTGATACCGAAAGGCTTAATTTAAATAATTTGTATTTTAAAATTGTAAATTAATTAAGGACAGTGATGGATGAAATTTCTATTTCCTACCTTTTTAAGGTTGAGACTTCATATTTTGTACAAGTCATCCATTCCCTATGAGTATTCTTGTATATTTTCCATTAAGACCAGATGAATGGTTTTTGAGTTATTCAAATTGAACAAAAAAATGCGTATTTTCAAAATCGACCTCTTCTTACAAAGTTTAAGTTTCATGTAGGACTCTTTTTTCACAACATATCTGATATGATTAGAAAAGAGCTAGCAAGTATCCAGGATTCTAAATTTACATCTATAAACGGAGAAAAAATAAACATATATGCAACTTCAACCTTTAAATTTTTAGTGTCCACCAAATATTTCTTTTTTTTTTTAATTTCTAAAGTATTTAGTTTTTTATCAAAAAATGCTACAAGCGAGAAATCTCCATGAAATTGAAAGTGATATTGCACAGTCTGATCCGTTTGTGTATGGATAATATAAATTTATTATTATAAAGTTATTATGATAGTAGCAAAATTTCTTTCTGATTATATTATGATTAAAAGATGGGAGTTTCCATATATGACAATCAACAATGCATAATCTGAAAGGACAAAAAAAATCATAGATGATTAAAATGGCTATTACAAAACAGCAGGCACAATATGTTCTTTGATATGCTAAATTTCAGAGTGTTAGAAGAGTTCAAAGGTAATTTCGATGTGCTTATGGTGTGCGTAATGTACCTAAATATGATTCCATAATGTTGTGGTATCGAATATTTGTAGAAACAGGGTCTGTGTTAAAAAAAAAAAAAACATGCATGAAGTTGCAGGCGAAACCCACTACGAGAAGCAGCTATCTCTTGGCTTGGACCCCAAACTCCCCAGATCTAACCCCTCCTGACTTCTTCATATGGGGTTTTGTTAAAGACATTGTCTATTCACAGAAACCCACGAACATTGATGATCTGAGAGTAAAAATTACTCAAGCTTTTCAACAAATCACCCTTCTTATGTTACAACGGACATGGGCTGAATTGCATCACCGTTATGAGTTGTGCAGGGTATGCAATGGGGGTCATGTTGAGCTCTGAGGAATCTCCCATCTTTCAGTGTTACATGCACAAAGTTTCAACAAATAAAGTTCAGTAGTAAATGTTTTATAGTGTTTTTATTTTATCCATACCGAAACGGATCACCCTGTATGTCTAACGAATATAGAGTTCAGATTTGAGAAGATACGTTCTCAAAAACAGTCACATTTATCGCACTAGGTCCTAATTATTTTTTACTTTATAACTACTGGTTTTTCTTTTGTTTTTATGTCAAAAAAGGAAACACTGAAGGAGGAGAGTTCGGTCCGGTGCTGTGGATTGAATTCGGCGTAGCTCAGTGGTCAGAGCGCTTAGTAGTAAAACCAAGGACCCGGGTTCGAGCCCCGGCGCCGGAGCGAAATTTTCTTCTCAAATATTAATTGTCAATATTACAGATATTATTCTGTAGGACAAATGAATAAATCTATAATATTCTCATAGCTGCAGTGCATATGTCTGTACAGATTATTGTGCACTTAACTGAGAAATTCCCGGCCAAACAAGTCATTCAGCTGAGTGCGCTCCTAATATAATGGCAGTTGACATTGGACATATACGTCAACATATATGCCTAACTTGGAGTCAGGCCAAAAAGGGAAACATTGAAGGAGGAGAGTTCGGTCCGGTGCTGTGGATTGAATTCGGCGTAGCTCAGTGGTCAGAGCGCTTGGTACGTAGAACCAAGGACCCGGGTTCGATCCCCGGCGCTGGAGCGAATTTTTCTCCTCAAATATTAATTACAATCCTGGGGTTTACTTAGTCTAACAGAAATGAGCACCACGGACATTTTCTTGGGAGTGTAGACGATAACAGTCAGTCTTTCTTAACAGCAAATGAAGGAGGACATCGCTGAGGGCTTGGTGCCCTTCTACGTGTCGGCGACGCTGGGCACCACAGACGTCTGCTCGTTCGACAACTTGCCCGAGCTCGCCGAAGTGTGCCGCAAGCACCCGGACGTGTGGCTGCACGTGGACGCGGCGTACGCGGGGTCGGCCATGATCTGCCCCGAGTTCAAGTACCTGCTCGAGGGGATGGAGCACATTGACTCCTTCAACGTCAATCCGTACAAGTGGCTGCACACACACCACGACGCCGCCGCGTACTACGTCAAGGATGCCTGGAAGCTCAACGAAACCATGTCGGCGGACCCGTTGTACCTCCACGACACCACCGAGAAGGTCACAGTCACCTTCCGGAACTGGAGCATCCCCCTGAGCCGACGGCTGAGGGGTTGCAAGTTGTGGTTCGTGTTCAGAGACTTCGGAATCGAGGGACTGCAGGCCTACATCAGGAATCACTGCTGCATGGCCAAGTACCTCGAAGAGCTCGTCAGGAAGGACGACCGTTTTGAAGTTGTTCATGAAGTAACGGTAGTATATTAAGAATGCATTTTAGAATTAGCCTAACGTTTTCTGGGATGGAATCTTTCACTACCGTAGTAGTACCATTATTATTATTATTATTATTATTATTATTATTATTATTATTATTATTATTATTATTATTATTATTATTATTATTATTGACTAAGTATATCATTATGTCTCGTGACCAGAATATTGTACGAAATGGAAATATAAAAATTGGAGATTTATCCTTCGAAGAGATGGGAAAAATTCAAATATCTTGGAGCAACAGTAACAAATATAAATGACACTCGGGAGGACATTAAACACAGGATAACTATGGGAAATGCCTGTTTTTATTCGGTTAAGAAACTTTTGTCATCTAGTCTGCTGTCAAAAAATCTGAAAGTTAGAATTTATAAAACAGTTATATTACCAGTTGTTCTGTATGGCTGTGGAACTTGGACTCTCACTTTGGGAGAGGAACAGAGATTAAGGGTGTTTGCGAATAAGGTTCTTTGGAAAATATTTGTGGCTAAGAGGGATGAAGTTACAGGAGAATGGAGAAAGTTACACAATGCAGAGCTGCACGCATTGTTTTCTTCACCTGACATAATTAGGAACATTAAATCCAGACGTTTGAGATGGGCAGGGCATGTAGCACGTATGGGCGAATCCAGAAATGCATATAGGGTGTTAGTTGGGAGGCCGGAGGGAAAAAGACCTTCGGGGAGGCCGAGACGTAGATGGGAGGATAATATTAAAATAGATTTGAGGGAGGTGGGATATAATGATAGAGACTGAATTAATCTTGCTCAGGATAGGGACCAATGGCGGGCTTATGTGAGGGCGGCAATGAACCTCCGGGTTCCTTAAAAGCCAGTAAGTAATTATTATTATTATTATTGGGGCGCGCAGTAGCGTCGCGGTTAAGGCGTAACGCTGCAAGCCGAAAGGTCGCTGGTTCGATTCCCGATGGGATCATGGATTTTTCTATTGATTTAATCCTTTCGGGCACACTATGGCCATGAGGTCTACTCAGTCTCTTAACAGAAATGAGTATCAGAGGCATTTCCTTGTGGATAAAGGCGGCGGGCATGTAGGACTGACATCTTATGCCATTAAATGCCGACTGTAAAGGTGGGAGTCTGAACTTCTCGCCACCCTCTGGCGATCTGGCCTGTCATGGTGTTGACTTTACCTTTTATTGCTGTTATTACTATTATTATTATTATTATTATTATTATTATTATTATTATTATTATTATTATTACTACTACTACTACTACTACTACTACTACTACTACTACTACTACTACTACTACTACTACTATTATTATGTTACTGCAGAAAAAGAAAGTAACTTTAACTTCTACTTTACTGCGAAGAATAAATATCCAATAACGATTATGTTCTTATCCTTAGATGGGACTAGTGTGCGTACGACTTTGCGGGTCTAATGAGCAAAATAAAGATCTTCTGCGTACTATCAACAGATCAGGAGAACTTCACTTGTCTCCAACTGAAGTTAAAGGCAAATATATTATCCGCATCTGTATTGTCTGCCCAGAGACAACAAAAGAACATGTTGGTAAGCTAGCATCACACTTCTTCTCTAGTTCTAAACCAGTGATGGGCAAAGTACTCCCCACAGAGACTAGGGTGACCAGATGTCCGGATTTCGCCGGACATATCCTGCTTTTTTAGTATTTTGTGAACGTCCGGCCGGCTTTTTACGAAAAAGCCAAAATGTCCGGTTTTCTGCCTTTCAACAACATAATGTACCAAATATTGAAATACAGTATAGAAGATAAAATCTGAGGTCAAAAGTATGTTTTTCTGTCACTATATGAAAAATATGCATTTTATGAATTATGTGCTCTAAAAGAATTTGTTTTAAAGCAAGATGAAGCATTTTTCCTGGAAACAATAGATTTTCAGTGGAGTACATTTTTTGAGCAGGTTGTGAATGTTAAGTGTTCCCAACTTTGCTGTATAACTTACATGTTCATTCTTTTTTTTCAATAATTGAACAAAATGCCAATGTTGAAAGGGTATTTTCACTAATCAATGCCCAATGGTCAGATGAAAGGAACAGACTATCAGTAGAAGCAGTAAAGGGTATTGTAACAGTACAATATAATTTGTAGCATTTTACATGTAAAGAATTTTACACCTATTTATTGAAATCCCCAAAGCTACTGAAGGACATTTTCTCTTCACAGAAGTATGAGCAATGAAGTTGTAAGATTAATAACAATGGACAGCTTTGGTACTGTGTTTGCCTATTGTTTTTATTGTTCTCAGTGAATGAAAAGGACAGTAGGCCTAATGTGTTATCAGGCTTTTTTTTTCAAAATGTCCTGCTTTTTTCCTTCAAATGTCCTGCTTTTGAACATTTTGATCTGGTCACCCTACTCGGGATGGGATTTCAAAGCCGAGAATTTTTTTTAATGAGGAAATATTTAAACCGCTTTATTGATTGGTTGCCATTTCCACTGCAGTCTTGTGACATCTGGTGAGTAATAAAATTGACAATCGACACAAACAGCTGAAGGTTCTTTTCGCACTAGTGTTATAAGTAGAGCAGTGCAAAGGGAGCAGTTTTTCGACACAACGGCAACAGGGCAAGGGTTGTAAATTCACCTTGTGTACCCGCAGAGGTCTGACTCTGCAGTACACAGGATAGCTGCAAGCAGTAGGTACAGCTTAGTAAAGCAAACGTCAATACTGAAGGAACATGTGAACAGTTCGGTTCTAGTATTACGATGCCTAAGGGGGGAGAAAATTCGTTCGGCGAAGTTTAAGAGACTTATTTCCGAATATGGTGATATTTTTTTGTTGCAGCGAAGATAAACTATTCTGCAAATTGTGTAAAATATCAGTTTCAGTAAATAGAGCATGTAATATTCTAAGACATGTAAATAGGGATGTACACAAACGTGCCCTCATGAAGTTGAAAAAAAAAGGCGAAAAATGTGAGCAGGGTCATAGTTCTTCATCCGTGTTCCATGAAGAAATGTGTGATGCGTTTTGTTAAGCATTCAAGAATATATGTCCTGGTATATCTCTTCCTCCTTCTCCTATACTTACTCGATGGGGTTCCTGATTGAAGGCCTGCATTTATTACTGTAAATATTTCGACCAGGTCCAGAATGTTATTCAATCATTTGATGTGAAAGATGCATTTGCAATACCAATAGCCCAACGTCTGTTGGTTGATTCAAGCATAAAACAACAATTGGAATACATTGAATCGAATTACGGGTTTATTCCTGACTGCATAACAGCTTTAGAAAAGTCTGGTACAAAACTGGTTGATCGGTTTTTCCTACTGCGAAATATCTGGAAGAAAGTGACTCAAGTAGACGATAAAATTGCTAAAATAATATCTGCGAAAATAACAAATATGTTGAAAAAAATGGTGGATATTATAAACTTTGCAAGATTAGTGACAGTATTTCTGGAGATAAGGATTCCTTTGAAGAACTAACAGAAGTTGAAAAAAAATGTTGCACAGGATTTTACGTATGCCGCAGTTGTTCCAACAGACGTAGAAAGAAGCTTCTCCACATATAAGGCCATGCTATCAGATTGACTATAATCGTTTTCTGTTAATAACTTACAAATGTCATTTGTTGTGCACTGTAACAATATTTGGAAGAAAAGTGATAACTCTAACATGTGCATTAATAACTCACACTCATTGTAAGGAAAAGAAAAAGACAAAAAACAATAGTTCAAGTGCTTTTGCGAATAGAATATCATGAACCCATTATAAATAAACAGTGATTTTGTTTGCGTTCTGTATGAAATCATACATGTAAAGTATATATTATTTGTTTAGGATGAAATGGTTAATTAGTTTTGCAATTTTGATATCTTATTAAAGTATCTGTAGAAAATTAATTGCAGAAACGTTAGGAAACTGTGTCATTTCTATTGTGTCGTCTGTACGTCAACACATCGTGTACATGACCGTCGCTTGTACACAGGGAACACGCCGAGTAACGTCGGAACCCTTGCTATGATGCCATTCTGTCTGTCATGTGCTCAGTCTGCACCGCTTTAGTTATAAGTAAACCATGTTCACAAAGTTCTTCCCTCATTACAACATCCATTTACACAAAATTTGGTAATGTTAGCAAAAAACAGTTTATATCAAAATGTAGAGGAACTAATGAAGTTTCTCTTCTATTGTTTGTTTCGTAATGATGATAAAAATGGCTAGGCCTACCTGCAGCATGTGTGTTTCTCAGATGAGGCTACATTCCACACCTGCAGTAAAGTTAACGGACACAACTTGCGCATATGTCGTTACTGAGCAGCAGACCCACTGAACATGTGGTGCAGCCTCATGCATAACACAGTCTTTCTGGCAGAGAACACAATAACATCCACAGTGTACTTGGAGTTTTTCGTAGCACCTCAGCCAGAAAAGTTTCAATTTTGGGTGATATTTCAACAAGATGGTGCGCCATTACATTGGGAATTAATTGTTCAGGGCTTCCTCAACTTAAAATTTCCCGATAGATAGATAGGGGACACGATGGTCCTACATCCTGGCCTATTTATAACCTCCTTAGATTTCTTCCTGTGGGATTATATGAAAAACAGTCTATTCACAACGTGTGCCAGATGGCAGGACACTGGTGATGAGAAGAAACGTTTCTGGTCCAATTACTGAAGAATTGTTGATTAACATTTCGAGTTTAGATGTTCTCCATGCCCCCAATAGCACATATGTTATTGTTCACTAGTATGGTAAAGTAAACTTCTCGACTTCTCTTTTATTCCACTATTCTTCTTTGTAATTTTTCTAAAGTTTGTATAATTAGATGTTGTAATGACGGAAAGATTTTGTGGACACTACTGCGTTATAGTCAATTTTTAACACAGCTTGCCAAGGGTTAAAAAATTATATAAAGACATCTAAATATAAATAAAATATAAAAAATAAACTAATTATAAGAAAAAATATTGTAAATAATTATATGGACATATAAATATATACAAATAGTTTATAAGTAAATAAATTTTAACTTGAAGGAAAGGAACGAGTGATGTTTGTTCTCATTGGAAGAGACTGTATTTCCTCTTTATCCAAAATCTGTCATAAGTTGACATCTATGAGCACTGCTGGTACTTCAAGCTATATTATCAATTCTACATATGATTACAGAAGAACCCTGCCGGTCCAAACCCTGGTAAACCGAAATTCTGGCTAATTCAAACATACCAAGAAAAGAGTGAGACAGAAAGAAGAGGAAAGAAAAGAAATAGTATTTGAACTGAAACTCTATCCATTTAATGATACAGTTTTCAGAAACTCAAAATGTACATTACACAGTAGGCTACAACATACTTTATTACTAGTGAATGAACTAGACTTCGAAACTGAACAAAGTGGTGGACAGCGAAGGGTGGGGAGGAGATAAGGTGTGGTTTCTCTGCTTGCATTCCTGCTCCTTGCTTAATGTGAAATTTAGATAATCCGAACAGGTTCCAGTCCCAATTAGTTCAGACTAGCAGAGTTCTACTGTAATTAATAAGCATGATCGTTAAGTCCTTTAACATGATGTAATTCTATATATTTGGTAAGAAATGTAAATGGATGCTTAGAACATCTTCACTAATTAAGTTCATTTCTTATTCCAGATATCTCGTGGAAAATTATCCAGAAATATGCAACAGAAATTCTCGCCAAGAAAAAGTAATGATATTCAAGTGTCCAGCATAAGAAGTCTTTCATGTGTATCAAAATTCGTCACTGTGATGCTATGCAAGATCTAGTCTACAATATAATGAGAGAAAAAAATTGAAAAGAAGCAAACTTTTAACAAGCAACTATAAGTCATCTATTGAAAAAAAATTATTGTTTTCGTTTACAACAATAGTTAAATGTTACAATGTAATATTAGTATGGTCTTGTTTACTTCATATTTTAGGCTGTACATATTCAATTGAAAATTATATAAAATGAATTATTACAATACAAAAATGTTTAACAAGAAGACATTTTAAATTCTGTAGTTCTAATATACTCGGTAATCTCTAGTCTATGTTCACGTTATCACATAGCTACTGTATATGTGACCGATCTTAATATACGATTAATAGTGAACTTATAGAGTGAAAATGAAATTCGACAATAAAATTTAATTTTATCTTTAAAAAGTGAGACAAAAACAACCAATGGCATCTTAACAATATTAAAGGGACATCGGGAATATTATTATAAACTAGATAGCTTAAAGTACCCAGAGTTGTCAGTGTTTTCTTTTTTTCTCTAGTTTTAGGTATGCTGATTGTTAGACTTTTCCGAGACATTGGCAACACAACTATGGGAAAACTAAAACAAATAGTCTTTACTAAGCTTTCCTCGTCCCTAAAGATGAATCACTTCCATTAATTTCAACAACACAGCTTTCGGCCCCTATACGCCTGCTTAGCATTAACTCAATGATCCAAAATGACTTGAGACTGTGCTGACATCCATTTCATGTGATTTCATGTTCATGTGTGCTCTCATTTGACCTTCAAGGTCAGATGACGATACATAGGGAATTCCCTTGTTTCCAGTCTTAAATTAAATTAACAATGCTCTACAAAATGTCTTGGTTGATTAATGTCTTGCATGGTAGCAATCAAAACAGGCTATAACTTTGTGGTAACTAGATGCACTGCTTCTTCTTTACAGAACTTGCAGAACATACGAGTATTTGAATAAAAGAACAAATTGGTGATAAGTCAAAGGGATTATAGCAAGAAAGTGAGGGTGTTTTTATGCTATCGTGTTTGCTGTCAGGTTTTAGACCTGATGACTAGTGATACATTGTTGTGATTAGTGCTCTTCATCCTTTGAGGCTCAGGCCAGAAGCCTAACAGCAACCAGATCAGGTTGTTTTCACACTACCAGGTTTGCGGTCAGGTTTCAGATATAAGTAAAGTAGCCATACATTCTATCTGCAATATGCAGAACCCGTACCACGTAAGTAAAGTGGGTAGGCATTGGATATACACATACACACATTGATGTGTCTAGTGCTCTTCGCACTTTCAGATTAAAGTCAGGAGCCTGACAGCAACCAGATCAGGCTGTATTCACACTATTGGGTTTGCCAGTAAAGTTTCTGACTTGGTGAGTAAGTTTACATTGATGTGACGAAGGATGTAACGACATGAGATAAAAATACAATCAACAAAACACAAAACAGAAGAACATGTTCAACAAATTACATACTTACACTTCAACAAACAAAATTTGATAACACAATCTCAAGGGAAAAAATGGAACTCTCTGCATCATAATCCACAGTTAATTCCCGATTTACCACGAAAATCGTCTGTAGCTGCATTTAGATTGGCAACAGGCCATGATTGTTTGGCCAAACACCTGCATAGAATTGGAATATATCAGTCACCTAACTGCCCATTGTGCAACTCAAACCAAGAAATGGATTCGGAATACCTCAAAATCTGTGCTTCAGTGGCTGACCATGATAATATCTTTGAAAAATATTGGAGTGCAAGAGGTCAAATGGCTTTATTGTCAAACGGCTGGCATTAGAAAACAACAACAACAAATTGGCGAGGAAAGACTCTCAGGTTCAATATGAAGCAGAAGAGAATATGAGTCTGGGAAGATCGACGGAAGAACAGACAGACATGAAATGTCGGAACAAGGACTGATGTATATACCATGATGAAAATGACAATATTTTTTCTCTCTCTCTCTCTATAGTTACGATAATGCTTTGTAGGCCTACCGGTATGTCTTAACTTGCAATAATGGAATTCTAACAACTCAATGATGAATTACAAAAACCGATAGAGGAAAGAGTGCTTGATTGCAATAACGCCAAAAGGGATTGTGAGTCGAATGCTCTAAGGCTAACGCAGCTGGATGAAAGCAATACAGTACCATATATCATGCAACTTACTGCCAAAGGAAAAAAGCAAACAAGTGCGTCACGTGAAATTTGTATTTGTCGTGTGTTAATTACAGAAATTGAATATTTACCACAGTTTGTGTTAAAGCAGAAAAATATGATATCTTCGTTTTGAGGACCATGCAAATATTATCAAGTAGGATCCTTAAACTGAAGGGTACACAGTTCTATAATAGCCGTAAAATCTGAATATTTCAAGCCGGTTACCCAATTCCACTCTTAAAATTGATATGAATATAAATGTTAACAAATATATTAGTGCAAATAACATCACGAAACAAATTGTCAAATAAGGTTATGGGTCTTCCATATGACTTAAAATTATAGCGAAAAATAAACATGTCAACTTTAATTAAACAATTTAAACTAAAGATATTCTGCATATCACTTACCAATTATATACACTTCTTTTAAACTCTGCCGAAATATCCTATATCTGCACGAAAATAAACACTACATAATTTCACTAAAACGTAACGCGAAGTCAAATCACCAATGGGAAACAAATGACTCCTCCGAACGCAATTTTTTAAGTACTACCAACCTCAGAATAGCGCGCCAAGTTTGAGACAGGCAGAATTTTATAAGTAGAGTAAAATGAGACGATTTTCAAATTCGTATAAAATGCCATATCTAGTATTTGTATCCAAATATTAGCATGAAAATAATCAGAAGTACACCAGATTAATGTTTTCCATTCTCCTAATTTTGACACTACCAACGCTAAGCACCCTATGGTCTCTCTATGTCCTTATAATAAAACTAAAACAATGATGATAATAATCTTACCTCAATTACAGCTGAAGGCAGTATCTTCAGTTGTACTCTTCTCCTTTCCTTAGAGCACGTAGTTAATATAGGACTGCATGCAATTCTATACTTCCAATTATTTTCAACAATGTGCAATGGCCACGTTAACAATGCTGTACAAAATGTCCTGGTTGGTTGTTTTGCACGGTAACAATTGAAATATACCTAGATGCACTACTTCTTCTTCACAGAACTTGCAGAACATACTTCGCGATTAATTCAACTTGTAAAAGTTCACATCACAGTGATAATAGTGAAGCCACTAGTCCAGAAATATTTGTGTAACATTACGAACATAAAGCAGGTTTTGTCACTTTTTGTTGCCAATTAAATAACAGAAAAATAATAATTTGTGTGGCATAGACCAAGTTTTGTCCACTTTCTTTGTTGCCAATTCAAGAATTAAATTAACTATAATAATATTAGTACCACAAATCTTTATATTGAACTGCAGGCCTATTATTATTATTATTATTATTATTATTATTATTACAAGTACCACCCGCCATAAACAAATAAAAGCAAACAGTAAGTAGATTCGATATATGGTGTGTGGATAAGCTTCAGGACTTCTACCGCGTTGTCTTGGTGTTGGTGGCTGATGTTTCGACCGCTGTGTTGTGGTCATCTTCAGAGCAGTTGTTGGAACACGGTAGAAGCCCTGCAGCTTATCCACACACCATGTACACCAGCCGCAGAAGCCTACACGAGCACAGATTCGATGTAGGTTGAATCATTGTAGAGATTCTCAACTTGGGGGCCGCAGCCCTCTGGGAGGCCAAAGAGCAGTTAATGGGGAATCGCAAATAAAATAATATTTACTTAATATAATATTAACTATTTGTGTGAAAATTCAGTAAAAACTACTCTAGACCTACATTCATTTAGCAATAACCTGATAATAACCTAATCCTAATCGATTTTGATAGTTGTAATATTTTTAAAATAAACAAAACTTCACACTAGCCTACTATGTTCTACACTGGCCTTAGGACAGGGAGCTGCATTAAAGTAATTTTAGGAAAAGAAGGGCCTCATCGTCAGAAAAGTTGAGAAACATTGTGTTACAGTACATTCCTGCTACTGTGACCAAATAACACAAAACAAAGGTAGCTAATGAAATTGTTAAAGAAACATACACACTGTCGTTAGGATGGTTTGAATATCCCATATTCTTATAGTTTTTATTTAAAACACCACAAAGCAAAAGGAAGAGTACTAGTACCGTATATAAAAATCATACAAAATAATGCAATATTCGTTTATTACAGAAAATAGTTATTCAATTTATCTCAATATTAAAGTTGAAAGTACAAATTTTAACAAGGATTTTTTATGATGATACTCCTATCAGCATTGTTCAATATGATGTAAATATCTCTTCTTTTGGGAAAACGATGCTATGAATATATTTCACTTTTCAACCACATAGAAAAACTGTCGAATAGTGCACTGATATAAAAGTACTGTCATATATGAAGGGTACACGGGAAAAACGAACAATGTCACATTTCCATTAAGGTTGAGATATTGATCTATTTCGGTATATTACTGCTAAATTTATTTGTGTTTCTACTTGAAATGAAGGAAATGATGAATGTATCCGTGGTTTTAATTCTCCTTTACCACTTTTGGTAAAAATAACACTGAAGTTTGTAGTAATACAGTGAATTAGATAATGACATCACCCTTAACAGCATTGTGACATTGTTCATTTTTCCCGTCTACCCTTCATATTATTTTTACCAATTTGAAGTAGAACAAAAGAAGTAGGAGAGAAAAATGAAGAATATTATATTATTTACTATTTTTATTACGAAAAAGGGCCTCAGCCTACTCATGGAGTTGGGTGAATAATGGAAAGTTAAGGATTCTACTATTTGGAAAAAAAACTCAAGTGCATCATACCCAGATAAATTTATTCATGGATACTGAATATGAACAAAATTCGTATAACGGTTTAAAAAAATCACTGTACATGGCATAACAGCGCAAAAGATGTCCAAAATCACATGCATTTCCGTCAAAATCTCTAAATAGATTTTTTACTGCATCACAATACTTTCCAAAATAAAGAAGTAACACTGCATCTTACGGCAAACAAACTGTGATCATGTGACTCCATCACTCGTTTCTTTTCGAAAACGAGCAATGAAGAAGCCGACTGTGTCATGGTTGAAGTTGTCACCGGTGAGTGGAGGACCGAACCGCTGGACACAGAGTCGCTGCTCTTCAGTCAAGTCAGAGCCCGGTCGACCCGGCCCACCCAGCACAGGTACCGCAGGCTGCAACCTCATACTTGGGAACTGTGCCAGAGCCCAGCTGACCACTCCTTCATTCTCTGCCAGCGTGACTGTGCATGTGCTGTACACCAGCACGCCTCCTGGCTTCAGAAGTGACACTGCCTGCAGAAACCATCACATGCGTTGAAGACTTTGAATAAATACACGTATGAATAATTTCGAGGGAAAAATTGTTCCGGGGCCGGGTATCGAACCCGGGACCTTTGGTTTAACGTACCAACGCTCTACCAACTGAGGTACCCGGGAACTCTACCAGACACCGATCCAATTTTTCCTTCTACATCCACAGACCTCAAAGTGGGCTGACAACAATTGTTCGATACCCGGCCCCGGAACAATTTTTCCCTCGAAATTATTCAAATCAACTTTACAGGGAGTTATACCTGATAGCTTGATTTGCATAATACACGTCACTGTTCGTTAACAGAAAACCACAATTTAAGTCACATGGAGTTAGTGTGCACTCAATGTTGGTTGCTTGACAGTTGTCAGCCCACTTTGAGGTCTGTGGATATAGAAGGAAAAATTGGATCGGTGTCTGGTAGAGTTCCCGGGTAGCTCAGTTGGTAGAGCGTTGGTATGTTAAGCCAAAGGTCCCGGGTTCGATACCCGGCCCCGGAACAATTTTTCCCTCGAAATTATTCGAATCAACTTTACAGGGAGTTATACCTGATAGCTTGACTTGCAAATACATGTATGTATTTCTATGACACAGATACAAAGAACATTTTTTTTTTTAATTTTACGAAGTGATAGTAGTTACTATTTTTATCTGAGTGAAAACTAGACATTAAGCACATACCAGATATCAATAGCACGTTACAGTTTAAGATACAGTACAATAAATTATGACATTCGAAACGAATTGAAGAATTTTAATCTTTACTTACTTACAAATGGTTCTTAGAGAACCCAGAGGTTTATTGCTGCCCTCACATAAGTCCACCTGATTAATCCAGTCGCTAGCATCATATCCCATCTCCTTCAAATACATTTTAATATTATCCTCCCATCTACGTCTCAGCTTCTCCAAAGGTCTTTTTCCCTCAAGTCTTCCAACTAACACTCTATATGCATTCTGGATTCACCCATATACGTGCTACATACCCTGCCCATCTCAAACATCTGGAATTAATGTTCCTAATTATGTCCTAAAGAATACAACGCATGCAGTTCTGCATTGTGTAACTTTCTCCATTCTCCTGCAACGTCATCACTCTTAGCCTCAAGTATTTTCCTAATCACCTTAATCTCAAGCACCCTTAACCTCTGTTCCTCTCTCAAAGTGAGAGTCCAAGTTTCACAATCATACAGAACAACTGGTAATATATGTATAATTGTTTTACGAATTCTAACTTTCAGTTTTTTTGATAGCAGACTGGATGACAAAAGCTTCTCAACCGAATAATAGCAGGCATTTCCCATATTTATTCTGCGTTTAATTTCCTCCCGAGTGTTATTTATATTTGTTGCTGTTGCTCCAAGATATTTTAATTTTTCCACTTTTTCAAAGGATAAATTTCCAATTTTTATATTTCCACTTCGTACTATGTTCTGATGACGATACATAATCATATATTTTGTTTTAAGAATGTTAATTTTTACGATTAAACAATAAAACACAGAAATGCACAGAAAGATAACATGCTGCAAACACCTGATGCAAGCATACCTAAAGCGTCCTTTATTATAAACCTACTAGAAGAAAAAAAACTTGAATGACCCAGAAAAACATGGATCATTAAGTCGATTTTTTTTTTAGGTTATTTTACGACACTTTATCAACAGCTTTGGTTATTTAGCGTCTGAATGAGATGAAGGTGATAATGCCGGTGAAATGAGTCCGGGGTCCAACACCGAAAGTTATCAAGCATTTGCTCATATTGGATTGAGGGAAATCCCCGGAAAAAACCTCAAACAGGTAACTTGCCCCAACCGGGAATCGAACCCGGGCCACCTGGTTTCGCGGCTAGACGTGCTAACCGTTACTCCACAGGCGTGGACTCATTAAGTCGATAAAAAATATCAATATACTAAAGAAACTATAAAAACTATGATTTTACAGTGCACCTCAACAGAAATAAAACCGGAACACCTTTGCACTATCTTTTGATTCATAAAAATTAATAACATATCGTAAATTACAACAAGTAATGAGTAAACAACCCGAAGAATTATTATCTGAAACAAATCTCTGTGTCTGATACACAGTAAGCTTGCTCAGATGCCAACACTTAAAAGATGTTGTGCCCCTATTAGTAAAATATGACTGATAATCTATTTGTTAAAAAAAATAATTTCCTATCAACAAAAAGCATTCTCCCTAATAATAACAAATCCGTCATGAATGAGAAACATCTCTAGCTCTTTAGACACTTCAACAGAATCAGTCAGCAAAAATGTAATTGATACAACCATTTCTATTTGTTTTTGTACATTTTAAAGATTATCATAATTTATTCTGAATCTAAAGTTGCCTCCTATAGCGCACTCTAAGCAACAACTCTGTCGGTAAATTGCTCTACGCAACTGGCTTCATATGGGTGAATGACGAACAGTCAAATATCCGTCATTAGTGGGGAAAATGATTCTGAAGGATATTCTGTCAATTTTTTAAATACGTTTTTAACGTACTTTCATGGATTTTATTTTTATTCCCTCACAATCTTCTTCTGAAAAAAAAAAAACCATTCCTTTACTAATCTAATTAAGAATTTTTTTTATTGGGTTATTTTACGACGCTGTATCAACATCTAGGTTATTTAGCGTATGAATGAAATGAAGGTGATAATGCCGGTGAAATGAGTCCAGGGTCCAGCACCGAAAGTTACCCAGCATTTACTCTTTTTGGGTTGAGGGAAAACCCTGGAAAAAACCTCAACCAGGTAACTTGCCCCAACCGGGATTCGAACCTGGGTCACCTGGTTTCATGGCCAGACGTGCTGACCGTTACTCCACAGGTGTGGACTCTAATTAAGAAAAAAAAAAGATGGCAGGATATTCGTAGAATCCTTATAATTGCATGGAACATTTAAGTGGTTGGTGATTGGTGTGCTTTCAAATGATCGTAGGTCACAGCTTCATGAGTATCATCGTATAATCATAAAACAAAGAACTTGAACATTTAATGAATGTCCTAACCAGTGCAAGAAAATAATATTTATGTATTATCAGGTTTAACAATGTCCTAGAACATTTTCCTGCACCCATTTTCACGATTCTATAGCCTTTCTCTATTCTCCCATGCGCCATCTTTCAATCCTCAAATAATATCAAATTAATAAAAAGTATACTATTGTTAGCACACATTTTCAAGAAAAGAAATCTGTTGTAAACTTCATGGAATACACAAAATCAAATACAGTATTAACTTACCGACTGAAACAACTTGCGTTGTAGAGGTGGGTATGATTTGAGTTGACTAACAGTTATTTTGTTAGCCAGCTGAGGTCTCTGCCCCAGGGCACTACATGGGGCGTCCAGCAGGATTCTATCAAATGACTCAGGTCTAAATGGCGGACCATCAAGTAATGAATTACATTTTTCACATGATTCAATTTTCTCTGCTGGTTTCTGAGCAGCGCTTGTGGAATCACATACGAAAGCATGCACACTATGAAGTGAGAACTGTGCACATCTTTTCACAATGTTGTTGACTTTTGCTTCTGTTTTGTCCAATGCTACGATGACTCCCTGCAAACATGACGGACAAGATTGTAAGCAGATTTGTGTAATAACTAATTAATAAATTCATTAAACATTGAAATTAAAACATAATCAATAAATTTAACGGATAATTACTGAATAAATAAATAAATGTAAAACTTATAAGAAATTGAGTTTTCACTTGAATTTTCAGTCTTTTTATTTAAATTTCAAATTTCGGTCAAGTGACTTTTCCTTCTATCCTGTATTATATATATATATATATATATATATATATATATATATATATATATATAATTTTTCCCCCCTCTCGTGTTGCATTGAGGAGATGGTGCAAAAATAAAAGTAGAAGGAAGAAAAGAAGGGCAAGAGAGACTCTGATATAACATTAATCACACATGTACCACTACTATGATAGGAATCTGCCAGCAAAACCCGAAGCTCACTGTTATACAGCTTTATGTTGCCATGATTTCATCCAACATCAATTGCATGTATAATACCTGATCTCCCATAAGCATGGCTAAGTGTGAAGTCTTATTTCCAGGGGCAGCGCACATATCGAGGACCATGTCTTTCTGCTGAGGATCCAAGACATGACAACACAAAACAGAGGGCAGGTTCTGCAGAAGCACAAGATTGGGAGACAGACAATCATTACTTATAGTCGGCAAGCCTGACACAGTCGCCAACATTTCAACTGCTATACCACTGCAACAACAAATCCACGAACAATTAGGGAAAATACGGAAATTTTATTGAAGGAAGTAAAGCAATAGGTTTGGAAGTAAATCGCGAAAAGACAAAGTATATGATTATGTCTCGTGACCAGAATATTGCACGAAATGGGAATATAAAAATTGGAGATTTATCCTTCGAAGAGGTGGAAAAATTAAAATATCTTGGAGCAACAGTAACAAATATAAATGATATTCGGGACGAAATTAAAAGCAGAATAAATATGGGGAAATGCCTGTTATTATTCGGTTGAGAAGCTTTTGTCATCCAGTCTCCTGTCAAAAAAACTGAAAGTTAAAATTTATAAAATAGTTATGTTACCAGTTATTCTGTATGATTGTGAAACTTGGATTCTCACTTTGAGAAAGGGACAGATATTAAGGGTGTTTGAGAATAAGGTTCTTAAGAAAATATTTGGGGCTAAGAGGTATGAAGTTACAGGAGAATGGAGAAAGTTAAATAACCCAGAACTACATGCATTGTATAGTTTACCTGACATAATTAGGAACATTAAATCCAGATGTTTGAGATGGGCAGGGCATGTAGCACATACGGGCGAATCCAGAAATGCATATAGTGTTAGTTGGGAAGCCGTAGGGAAAAAGATTTTTGGAAAGGCCAAGACGTAGATGGGAGGATAATATTAAAATGGATACATGGGAGGTGGGATATGATGGTAGAGACTGGATTAATCTTGCTCAGGATAGGGACCAATGGCGGGCTTATGTGAGGGTGGCAATGAACCTCTGGGTTCCTTAAAAGCCGTAAGTAAGTAAGTGTGTGTTTTTTCTAGCAGAGACTGAAGTGAAGACACTGTAATTGTTTTAATTGTTTAGCCTTATGCATGTATCTTTTCTGTAGATTGTTTGTATACTACTTACAAAATAGACATCAGTAACTCACACTGGCTTGACATCTTTGCCATACAAATGTTTGCGCTCCATGTGTACCACACCGTTTCCTAGAAAGACCTTTGAACCTTCTGTGTAGCACTTTTGCAAGCCTTTTTTGCATCTCCCTGATGTATCTGCGAAAACACTCACAATATCACCGCAGTGGACACCTGCAAGTACATACAGTACTTCCATGAACTGAATATGATAGGCCCTACTAGATTTGAAGTAACTTGTCAATTTAACTCCTTACTTTCAAAGCAAAGTTATAGAAAATAGTTTACGATAGTGATCAAAGAGAATTCTGTTAGTTGAAGAGAATTGTTACTTTCGAAAGTGTGGATTATACGGAATAATAATAATAATAATAATAATAATAATAATAATAATAATAATAATAATAATAATAATTTATTTATTTTATTTATTTATTTATTTATTTATTTATTTAGAATATTAACATGCAAAACAACAGCACAAGGCCAATTACTGTTTAGCACGATACAGAACAGAACAAAACAACAAATGATGATGAGCATGAATGATAGAAAATGAGAATGAGATGAAAATACAAACAATATAATAGTCTACATTAATCATAACAAAGTAAGATAGCACAAATAATTAGTAAAATTAATACAGTGAAATAATTAAAATAATGGCAACTGAATAAATGAATTACAAATGTATTAATGAAATCATATAAATGAGACTGGAATAATATAAGTAATATTGTAAAGATATGAATTGGCAAAAATAGAATACTAATACAAAAAATGCAATAAAATGAACAACTATGGTACATCTTGCAGTGTAGGCTTTCACGGCCGGAGTCTATAGATGTAGATTAATTTTCCGGGCTGAGAGGCCGTGGTCTATTAGTTGGTTTTATACCAGACGTTTCGTCTGCAACTGCGGCAGACATCTTCAGTGGAGTGGTATCCGAGATCGCAAGACTCTTCTCGGCGTACCTGAGGCAACTGATCCTGTGTCTGGTTGTGCGGGCGTATTTATAGTGCGGCTCGCAGGCCGAGGCCTGCTGTCGCTGCGGTCCGCGCCGCTTTGTTCGCTGCTCCCATTCTGGGTTCCGTCCTTTTGTTGTAGTGGCTTCTTATCTGTTCTGTTTAGGACCGGGTACCAACACTTGTTTAGCTTTACGCCTTCTTCCTTGCGATTAAAGTTGTTGTTATGTTTATGTATTTCGATCGCTTCTCTATGTAGACGGGGGAAGAAGTGCGTCGTCGTGCTCAAGATGTCCGTGTCCTTGAATCTTATGTTGTGATCGCCCTCTTCATAGGCATGTGCTGCCACTGCCGATTTGTCGATCTGTCCTAGGCGGCAATTCCTATTATGTTCTGTCTAGGACAGATCGACAAATCGGCAGTGGCAGCACATGCCTATCAAGAGGGCGATCACAACATAAGATTCAAGGACACGGACATCTTGAGCACGACGACGCACTTCTTCCCCCGTCTACATAGAGAAGCGATCGAAATACATAAACATAACAACAACTTTAATCGCAAGGAAGAAGGCGTAAAGCTAAACAAGTGTTTGTACCCGGTCCTAAACAGAACAGATAAGAAGCCACTACAACAAAAGGACGGAACCCAGAACGGGAGCAGCGAACAAAGCGGCGCGGACCGCAGCGACAACAGGCCTCGGCCCGCGAGCCGCACTATAAATACGCCCGCACAACCAGACACAGGATCAGTTGCCTCAGGTACGCCGAGAAGAGTCTTGCGACCTCGGATACCACTCCACTGAAGATGTCTGCCGCAGTTGCAGACGAAACGTCTGGTATAAAACCAACTAATAGACCACGGCCTCTCAGCCCGGAAAATGAATCTACAACTATGGTACACATTACATAATAGAGATAACAACAAAATGAGTATAGATTACAATGATTAGTTTACAAGAATTAATACTATTATATTTTATGGAAAGGAGATGATTCATACAGAAGTATTACCAATATGTGTAGAAATAATAATAATAATAATAATAATAATAATAATAATAATAATAATAATAATAATAATAATAAATAATTAATAAATAATAATAATAATAATAATAATAATAATAATAATAATGTCAAATCTAAGCATTACTGCCATCTCTTGGCATTAAAGTCTGACAAGTGATCTTTTGCATGACTAGTGAATTATTTATTTAAGGAAATGGAGAGAATTTTATCTGAATTTCAGAGGAGTTGCTCAAAATGTCCTCCATTACATCTTATAAATAGGTCAGAAAAACTCACCACACTCCTTGCCACACAGCAATCTCGCAGCACGGTAAGAATGTCCATAACTTAGGTCTGCTTTAAGCCAAACCCCAGGACACAATGCATGGATTTCTCTTATCAGTTCTTGCACTACACTGGCAACACAATTCTGCCAGAACTTTATCCTGTCAATCTCAATTAGTCAGCTGTTTGAATGGTATCGAGAAACACATAGGCTATTTTTAACCATGGTTAAATACAAAGTACAGCAACGTATTTTCATCGTAGAAATGTATCTAGTGAAGAAGTCATATGAGTTGTGCTTACGCAAGTTTCGACAGCATTTTTCACACACTACAAAATCACCGAGATAGTTTATTGTTAAAATATTTAATAAATATTCATAAGGATGAAATAATACAGCTAATACGCAACATTAGTGAGGATGAGCTCCAGCTAATGTTCAGAACTTCTTTCTTCACTGCAACATGTGTACAGAATATAATGAAAGATACTTTGAACTACTGTTCTGAAATTCAGGTAAGATTCTCTCCATTTCCTTAAATAAATAATGAACACTAGTTATGCAAAAGATCACTTGCCAGACTGTAGTGCTGTGAAATGGCAGCAGCACCAGTCCTTCAGGTTTGACTCGCTCTGGATTTTTATGTACAATGTAATGATATTAACAGGTCACTTGGTTATCAATATAAAAAAAAAACTGAAGGGTACAGGTGAAAAACAATAAATGTCATAAATCTGGCTTTCAAGTATAGCTCCCTGTAAAGCTGAATTTAATAATTTCAAGGGAAAAATTGTTCCAGGGCCGAGTATCGAACCTGGGACCTTTGGCTGAGTGCTTCAATATTCTACCAACTGTGCTACTGAGGAACTCTACCAGACCTCGGCTCAATTATTCCCTTTATATCCAAATACCTCAAGTGGGTTGACAAGACATCAAAGACCCATATTGAGTGCACACTTTCTATGAAACTTAAATTTGTGGTTTTCTGTTAACGAATATTTTATTTTAAGGGTGAGATAATGATCTAATTCAGTATATTACTTCAAAAATTTATTACTCTTCCTATTAAAAATGAAATAAAGGATGACTGTATTTGTGGTGATAATTCTCCCTTTCACCAGTTTGATAAGAACAATACCAAAAAAAGAGTGGAAGCATATTAATTTTAAAATATAAAAAAATGTTTAATAACATATAGGCCTACGTTATTTTGTATGATAATTAGTTCTATTGCATAGGTAATAAACAACTATATTATTAAAAATGAGACCTACAAACACAAAAACTATTTTCACAAATAAATTACAAATCAAAACTACAAACTTAATTTAGAATCTGTTAGATGGTTTGTTGACTGGCTTCATGCTAAAGACACTGGCTCTTAAATTTAGAAACTTTGTACAAAATGTAGATTTTTTCTATGAATGGCTTTTATATTTAAGGAAATTATTTATATGAATGTGGTATTGATTACTGTTATTATGGTCTGTGTTGTTTCTCTCAGAGGTGCCATCATCCTTTACTTTTCTTACCAATATTTTTGGTTTTGAATAAATTATTTGCTTGAATATTTTAAATAAAAGTGAAGCAGGGCATTACTATCAGTATAAATCGACAAATTTCCAGTAAGTTCTATCTCTTGAATTATAATTAAATCATACTTACCTTAAAATTCTTATTAAAAGTATACATTCATGCAAGAAAATTACCGGTACGTACCGGTACATTTAAATAAATATTAAAGCACCTGTTGGCATGCCCATGACACCGGGACCAAATACATGGGCACCTCTTAATACTGCTGCACCACATATGGTATCAACAATCACTTCCTTTTCCAGTGGTTTCAACTCCGTTGCTCCCATGCTACCAATTACAACAACATCTGGTAATGTTGGGTGTAATGTCACGTCATGTACCATCTCACTGCGTTCATGTTTTGCTGCTTGCTGAAAGAGAGAAATACGCACAAATACGCATTGAGATCACAGCATTAGTTCACTGCAGAAATTTTAGCTAAAGATGTTAGTTATCTTTGTACAATATGTATGATACTGAAACAAATTAGTGAAGTTAAAGCCAACATAAGCACATGTGATAAAAAGAATAAATATATAATACCTTCTGAAAATAATGTCTCAATATATTACACACTTCACATGCAGAGACTAGAAGCGTGTTCACTCTAAATGTTGTATATTTCGGAGTTGTACATAACCATGATACAAGATCTTCTATTTCAAACTCATTATATTCTTCCTGCAAAAATAAAAAATAAATCTTCGCTTATGCACCATTAAACCAGTTTATGAATGTAAATATAACCTATTTTTGATCATACCCGTATACATCCCACTTTAATGAAACATCTCGCTGCACACCACAAACTGGGCTGATGTCTGATTTGTATCGAGTTATTTCATGATGAAATTAAACAGAGCTAGATGGTATAACTTTACAAATACACATATAGCTGGAAAAATAAATAAGAGAGTTTTCGTAAGGTTCAGTGACAGTTTAGGTTAGGGTTTTTCATGCTTTTTGTAGCCTTGCATACCTATAGCCTTAGCTTTTTTTGCTAGGCTAGGTACTGGTAGATAGAAAACGAGTTTTTTAAGGTCTATGATCAATGACAGGTTAGGTTTGTACAAGCTTTTGAAACCTTTTATATACTGGTACTCTTTTTGGCAGACAGTTGAGCCTACACAATTAGATTTGGTGAATGTAGAGTATCCAACGCCCACTGAACGAATATTTCACTTTTATAACTGCCAATGTTGCGCTATAATCGTATATGCAAGGTAGGCTATAACAAAAACCTAAACTAACCAAACCTAACCTGTCAAAGAAGCAACAAGTTATACTAAATATGTGTAAAATTGGCCTATGTCTCTATAGTGGGCGGGACATAAGTAACATTGACCTTAGATTTACCCTGGACCAAATAAAGGAGTGCTTTCCCGCGTAGTGCGACATCACTGTGATACCACTGGGTTACATAATAATTTCGTGTAAAAATAGGTTAAGAGTGGTGTGTTACAATTTTGAAGTTATTTTCTATTATTTAAGTAGGTTTTTCTTCCGTGTATGGTACGTAGGTGCGTAGCGGAATCGAATTTTCACTTACCTTTACATCTTTAAGTTCAGATTTTAAGTATAATTCAATTTCCAAATTATTAACAAAAGGCGACGATGACACTTCCACTTCGTTCATAATAGAGTACCCGGTATTTTCATTTTCAGTAGCATACAGTAGCCCTGAGATCACACACAATATGATCACAGTCTAGTATATACAGTAGCGAAGCTCAATACGTAGTAAATATGCAAACATTAGATAGTTGCTCACCATTAGGATCGCTAATATCGCCTCATTACAGGCAATGCAAAATAGTACCGTCACAGTCTATTGTTTCTAGCACCCTCAAAACTCAAACTTCGTGACTGTATATAGTAGATTGTGGTAGCACATTAGGTTAGACTGCGAGTTTCCACAAATAATAATCCTTCGAGTCCTCAAAATTGCTCGAGGAAGTACTTTACAGTTTCGCCACTAGATGTCAAGGCAAAACCAGCATGGATCAGTAAATATATAATTATAATTTTTGTGATGTGTCGCTCTGGAGCATGGGTGTCCAAACGCCTATACCACCAGGAGATATTGCACGTCAAGCATGCTCTGCTAAGGTCAATAACTTTCCGAATAAAATAGAAAAAACGACCTTAAAGAATATGCGCTGCGGGTTGCTTACGCCAGGGGTTACGTCGTACGAGTTACAATAGGACATCTATGCTCTGGAGTCTGGATAGTGAAAATCACAACAGAAATTGGTTCTCACTCTCGTAATTCTTCAGGTAGTAATAGAAATTGCAACGGAAAATTGTTCTCTTTCTCATAATAACTTTACTCATCATATATAAAGACATATGTTTTAAAATGGCAGATATTTTGGTGAATAGAAGCGATGTTTCGCTTCTGAAAACACAGGAAATTAATTTCCTTTGGCAGAGCACTCCACGCCACGGGACATTAATAAATTATGTCTATTTTTGCATTTACCCAAGGTTAGGTTAGGTTAGTTGGATTTAATTTTTGCATGTTAGAGCACAGTATAAGGAGATACAGTAACATCAGTAGATCACAAGTTCAGATTATCAACATACTTAAAAATAATGTTAAGACATTTAAAAAATATAAGGTGGAAATTAGGTCGTGTCCCTCCTAATTCCCTCTAATTTCAATTACCGTCATTTCCCATAACTATGTCCTGGAATACAACTATGGTCCACGATACAAGTATTCAAAGAATAATGTAGAAGTAACATAGACTGTTCATAGATAGCTGCAGTGACTCGACTTCAAACTACAGTACAGCAAAAATATAGATAAATGAGGTACTACTTTATGGAGTACAAAATTTGAATGGACCATAGTTGTGTTCCAGGACCATAGTTATGGGAAATGATGGTACTTGTGTCTCATAAGTAGGCATAAAACATGTAAACCGAGGGGCACGCTTCCGAACAGGGGGCAGCGGCATTTCCCCTAAGGTTAGAGCCCAGTTTAGGTGTGTGTGTATTAATCGGAAAAAAATGTCATATAAACATGCGTCCTATTCTCAATATTTTCTAGCCCCTGATTTTCGATTAATATACACACACCTAAACTGGGCTCTAACCTTAGGGGAAATACCGCTGCCCCTGTTCGGAAGTGCGCCCAATCCGAGTGCAGAAGCATTGTTTTTTGTTCCACTTAACACTGCGGTGTTATATTCGTAGCAGCACCTTTATATTTTTAATTAATTTCAAATGGAAACAGCACATTTCTATTCAAAATGGGATGAGGCAGTCATCATAATTATATTGCTCTATTAATTGTATGAAGTATTAACACCTTCTTCTTCATTTCTTCTTTAATCATATGTAATCTATTTCATTACAACATGTAATCATTCTAGGTACTGTGTTCATGTTCATTAAATTATAATCTACCCGTATTATGACTCTGAGTATAAGTGAAAGAGTTCTTAAAGTCAGCTCTGACTGCAGTGTGAGCAGCTTGACATGCTATCCAATACATCTTCTCTATAACGAGCATCACAATGCTTACGAAAATGATACCGACATAAAGAAAGAGAAGAGGGAAAATGTGCTTCAATTCGATAACTTGGAAATTCTCGGAAACTTGCTTCATGTTACTCCATCTGTGTCTCATCTGCAACCGGGATTCCACCCCACTTTCCATTAGGAGATGAATTCTAAAACAGAAAAGTAAATTCTGTTTCAATTACGGTATTCCATCTGACTAACACAGTAACAACTGAAGTGTTTGTTTCATATTAAATAAATAAGTTGAATATTTTTTTTTACTTTCTAATTTCCAGTAAATGGAGTTTGAGGGAAATTATTTTGAGCGTATTTCGAATCTCAGCGCTAAGCAATCTGATGGCATCACGGTGTTCCGAATTTCAACAATGACGTCACTGATGCTCCACCAGTGTCACACTGGTTCCATTAGTTTCAGCGTATTCCGAATCTCACCGGTCCGGTGGCATCAATTACGTCACGTTGCAACGAAAATAGGAACAAAACTGCTGGAAGAATCGATGCTGTCATGGCGACTGTGTAAGTGGTTATCTGTGCTACGCTAGCAAAATTTTGCGAAATTTCCGTACTCCCATCTCATTCGAATAAAAGAGATCATAAACAACTTATTTCTTGAACCGGTAGTAATAACTGGTCCGTTGATATGTTCGCTCATAAGCCATTAACATATTGTTTTTACGTTGTGCTCATTACAAACAATACAGCAGAACTAAAGCAGAACACACCGCCATCACACAACAGTGCACGATGTTATTCGTCTGCTAATTCCCGCCCTATACAAGAACCAATCAGATTCACTGATGGCGGCTGATGGAGAGTGCCACCACCTCTGCAAGTTGATGGCACCGGGAGACACCGGTGGAGCATCAATGACGTCATCGGTGGAATTCGAAACACCGTGATGCCATCAGATTGCTCACCAGTGAGATTCGGAATACGCTCTTTGCAATTGTGGTGGCTGTCTCCATCAGCCGCCATCAGTGAATCTGATTGGTTCTTGTATAGGGCGGGAATTAGCAGACGAATGACATTGTGCACTGTTGTGTCATGGCGGTGTGTTCTGCTGTATTGTTTGTAATGAGCACAACGTAAAAACAATATCAATGGACCAGTTATTACTATTGGTTCAAGAAATAAATTGTTTATATCCTCATTTCTTTGAACGAGATGACAGTATGGAAATTTCGCAAAATCTTGCCAGCATAGCACAGACAACAACTTGTACAGCCACCATGATAGCCATTGAACCTTCCAGCAGTTTTGTTCCTGTTTCGCTGCAGTGTGACGTCATTGATGTCCACCAGTCCGGTGAGATTCAGAATACGCTCTTTGATGCTTCCTCCCTCCTCTCTTCTCATCCCTCTCGGCTTTCCGGTTCTAAAAGCTTAAGTTTATGTTTAAATAAACAATGTTGAGAATAGAGCCCAGGGAGCTCCATCCGGTATCCTACATAAATGGTTATGTTTTTGTTTGAACCTCATAAGTGATACCGATAACATTATTCATGAAGCAACCAAGCCAGGAGATAATGGAGTAGAGTGGCCAGTTTCTTTCCCCCTCTCTTGCATACATCGCTGACTAGTAACATTATTACACTACCTAATCAGATTTCAGATGTAATATAAACAATTGTTCTTCCTCTGACATATTCTTATCCAGAGGTTTTGAACAATGATTACTGTAAATATGTAGAATTTGCTAAAATACTTAATAACAAGAAGAAAAGGTTCAAGATTAACTTTTACATTAAGAATTTGCAAAATCGATTATCAATGTGTGTGCTGGCATTCTGTTATTGATGAAAAAGAGAGAAGTTTAGTTCTGGCCAAGATTGAAGATTTCAGTAGGAGTGAGGGGTAAACTGAAGAAAAGGTCATGAGAAAGTTTTTAATGTGTTCTCTTATCAGTTGACCTTGAAGAAGACTGTACAAGTGAGTGTTTCTTAAGCTGCATTAACAGCTGTTTTGAAAGCTTTGCACCTTATAATGTGCTGCACTACTGGAAATTGGGCATCCATATGTGATCATAGGAGAAATATACAGTTTTAGCATCCCAGGTACCGAAAAGTGGTTTTTAGTATGCAGTTCGTGCCTAGCAATTTCTTCTGACTTACAGTGTAGATTTAGTTCACATTAAGCACCTACGAGTCAGTCAAAATTAATATTCCCTTCATTTTAAAATAAGCATAGAAATACATTATGGTTTTTGCAATTCAGTAGCTATCATACTCGTCATCATTTCAGAAATAAGGGGAAACTACTGAATATACCACCATGAAGGGATTTTGATGGCGAGCATTCTATGAAGAACGTTACGAAAGAAGTATCCACCACCTGAGTCTTGAAATAAGACACAGTGATGGTGACATACTTACTGGTAATTGAAAAGTTTCTTGTATAAAAATTCTTTTGTAGTTGGCAGTGCCACAATTCCCTTGAAGTACTGGTCAGGCAGTACTACAACTGGGCAATCCGTGTCTCTGATCAACCGCAGCATAATGCTGTATGACGCAAACATGACAGCCTGCTCATTGCAGACGTGCTCAAGTGCTGCATAGAAGTTGGTGAACAGGTAATCTTTGTGCTGCGCCAGAATGGTTTTTAATTTTTTCATAACTCCACGAGAAGCATTCTACAACAAAAATAAACAAAATCATGCTTCACACTTCTATTGGTTATTTAACGATGCTGTAATCTGAATGCTGAATTCCAGGGAAACCTACATTTCAAAATGTGGTAGTCAAGTATCAGAAACAATATTTGGGATTTTTTGGCATAAATACGTCTATATCGAAGGGTCACTATGCCTGAAAAGTAATTTTAATAGAAGGCACATTTGCGTCAAACTCTTCAGAACAAAGGTAGTATTTTATTTTTTATTTTAGTATTGTTATTTAATTTTTTTTAGATATTTAATATCACATTAATTTAAGTCAACTGAAAAAAATTGTTGGAACAATTTCTTTACTGTATTTATTTCCGTTCATAATTGATTTTATATTTCCCAGATTCAACAAAATTTTCACAAATTGCAAGAAGCAAGATTTTGACTTCTAATACAGTAGCAAGGCTTCTAAACTTCTCAAAGGTTGCATTAGTATCGAGCTTGTTGGCGAGGGATCAATGGGGAAAGGTGAGCGATTCTGACGTCACAAGATAGCTAAGCACGCCAAAGCTCAAATGCTTCAAAGCATATCTCGAGTTTTTTCTTCTTTATGTTATTTTCAATTCATTATGCCAGGTCAAAGGTGTGTTTTTGCTGTATGCAACAATTCTAACGATAAAAATGAAGAGTTGTCTTTCTTTACCATTCCTAAAGATTTAGGAATTAGAAAAAAATAGGTAACTGCGTGCAAAAGATAGGATAAATTCAATCCTGATACAAGCAGCGTATGCTCTGATCATTTTAAAGATGACGATTTTGTTTGTGGAGGGTTAGCAACCGATACCAGTGATGTTTTTTTACTATAGTTCTCATTATATTGATTTTATATTAACGATTTATGACATTTTGTCCTTCAGGCATATTCAGTGGGTTAATCATAAGAGCCTCCAGTGACAATTCATTGTTGACTCTTCGCGCGTCATCAGCCAATCATCCATTTGATTGGCTAATGAAAAATGAGATAACCTATTGAGTGTATAGAAGCCTTGATACAGTAGTACATTGTTGCACCACCTTCAGTAATGTTTTTCACAGTAGCTTCTACACGTCATTTGAACGCAGTATTTTTTATTTCCAGTTTTTACGAAAATTCTACAAAAAAAAAACTTTCACTATCAGTGAACTGTCAAATTCATGTTGGTTCCGAGCAGTCATCACAAACACGCAGATAAATAACAGCAAAATATATTTCTACCACTTAAACAGTTACCAGCAGTCTGTGCTAATATTTCAGTAGCCTACATAATGATAAGTAGCAATGTTACAGCCCCACAAATGAAGCATGTGCACAATATGTGTTTTATTACTTGTTCACTAGCCAGTGCAGGTGTTACGTGCTGTCTCTTCTCACTTTATAGATCTCTTGGATATGGAACAACAAGTTTTGATGGAGAAATCATTGCAATAAGTGAAAGTCTCAGGAATCTTCTATGCCACATCAATAAATTTAAGAATGCAGTTATATTGTCAGATTCCAAAGCAGCTATTCTATCAATAGTCTCTAAACCCACACCTCCATCTCAAACAGCAGAAATAACTAAAATGCTTTCTCAATTAATATCACTCAATAAAAGAATTGTATTCCAATGGATACCATCCCATTGTGGAATCCTGGAAAACGAGAATGCGGATGCTTTAGCAAAGAAGGGCAGCACTGCTACTTACAGACCTGTTACTAAATCTAAGTATTACTCTCATTAAAGCTACATACTTAGACTTCAACAAACAAAATTTGATAACACAATCCCAAGGGAAAAAATGGAACTCTCTGCATCATAATCCACAGTTAATTCCCGATTTACCACGAAAATCGTCTGTAGCTGCATTCAGATTGGCAACAGACCATGATTGTTTGGCCAAGCATCTGCATAGAATTGGAATATATCAGTCCCCTAACAGCCCATTGTGCAACTCAAACCAAGAAATGGATTTGGAACACCTCAAAATCTGTGCTTCAGTGGATGACCATGACAATAGCTTTGAAAAATATTGGAGTGCAAGAGGTCAAATGACTTTACTGTCAAACGTCTGGCATTAGAAAACAACAACACAACAACAATAACAACAACTTGTTCACTAGCACTATCTCATTCTAGCACATAGGTAATAGCTGTGTATGTGACTAGTCTCGGCATCACATAATTTTCCATGATCAAGAATACTAAATAAACCAAGTAAAATTGCGCTGTTAATACAGAGCATGCTAATGGGCTGATGATTTTGTTGAATAAAATAATGTTTCATTTTTCTCCTTAAAAATGAGCAATTTTACTTGAACATTATGTCTGTACCATCACGGCAACTGACCTGCGCAGTTTGGTGCGGAAAGCTGTTCCTGTAGATCAGCACAGGATACGTATTCAAGTCCACCAGTTCGTTCAGAGTTCGGAATGGCAGCTTTGCATCCCCTGCTGTCAGCTGGGCTTGGAGCTGGGAGACGTAAGACACGTTCAGGAGGTACCCAGTCAGTACGACCAAGAAGCAGACCTTCCTCATGGACAGGCAGCTCGGCACATGATGCCAGGCTGTTATAACACGCGTTATTTCAGAAGAAACACTCACAAATAGTTAACAGCAGTCCACCCAAACTGTGACTGTTTTATAGCAAGTTATTGAACGATGCTCTATCAATTGCGTGGTTATTTAGCGCCGATAGATTTGGTGATAACAAGGTGGCATTTAAGGGATATTTGCCTTACTACAGCTGGGAAAAGTCTGGGGGGGGGGGGGGGGAGGAACCCAAGAGATTATCAGCCTAGCACAATTTCTCTCACCTGACTGTAGCCTAGGAGCATTAAACTTCCTTCCATAATGTCTGACAGGCGACGTTAACATTGCCGAAAGTAAGAGAAAGAAGGATAATTGCTATTGAACAAATGGCAGAAATCTCATTCCACGCTTATCTTGGAGTTGAGTGGTCTGAAGCGTTCTACCCCCATCCAACTTCAATCAATCTTCTTAATGTATCTAACTGTTTGTTGACAACATTAAGTCCACTATAGTCCACTGTAAACTTTTCAGTTCCTGTTTTTCATGAGAAATGAGGGGTATTTTGATCGGTGTTCATTGTAGATGTCTGTTGCTATAGTCCCGATGCTGTTATTTCCGGTGTGACTCCACCTCTTTGCTTACGTCTTAGAAAGTGAAGGCTCTATAAAGTCTAGGTAGGTAGTATCATTCGCCATTTTTGTTCTTACGTTGCCGAGCTACCATACGAGGAATCTATTTGCCACACCGTTAAACATTATCATGTCGTAGCTCCTATTATAATAAATCAAACGCAATGTAATTCAGCAAATAATTGAGCGGCAAATAACGTCTTCGTGTGCTTTCTGCGAACACCAACGAAAGAGCTAAAATGGCGCGCGATTATATTATGTATTTATCGAGCCTTAAAGAATGAATCAGCGAATCACAAGATGCACACGTTTAAATGTACCCGACCAGCAACGCGATTGGCTGCTGGAAATTAGAGCGGCGGGACTATAGTAGCCAGAGTTGTCACCACCCAACTTCAAGATGAGCATGGAATGAGACTTTTTCCATTAGTTGAATAGCAATTATACTTCTTTCCTCCTCTTTCGGCAATGTTTACGTCGCATGTCAGACATTATAGAACGAAGTATAGTCCCTGAGCTACGTAAGTCACTAAAACTGGTGTCATGTAAAGAGTTTTACAAATTGTTCTTATGCAGAGAAATCATGTGTTTCTTTGTATTCAATGACACTTAAATTACGGTGATTTTTCAGAGTTGATGATGATGATGATGATGATGATGATGATGATCGGAGTTTCCCGTTATATCAGAGCAGAATAAGGAACAAAAACATATAAATTCTTCTAGACACGTAGATATTTCTGTCACATACACTACCCTTCTACGCATTATTCTGTGAAAAGATGTATTAAATCTACATACTTAGACTTCAACAAACAAAATTTAATAACACAATCTCAAGGGAAAAAATGGAACTCTCTGCATCATAATCCAGAGTTAATTCCCGACTTAAGACGCAAATCATCTGTAGCTGCATTTAGATTGGCAACAGACCATGATTGTTTCGCCAAGCACCTGCATAGAATTGGAATATATCAGTCCCCTAACTGCCCATTGTGCAATTCAAATCAAGAAATGGATTCGAAACACCTCAAAATCTGTGCTACAGTGGCTAACCATGACAATATCTTTGAAAAATATTGGAGTGCAAGAGGTCAAATGAATTTATTGTCAAACGCCTGGCATTAGAAAACAACGACGACAACAACAACAACAATTTGGAAACAATTTTTCGTAGCGTTCAGAATAAATTCATTACCTTGATTAGAAAAATTTCCCAGGACGAAGAGTAAACCTTCTGTGAATTCAATCCTCCTCACAGGAATTCCATACTTCTCATAAAAGTGGCTCAGGACAGTAACAAGTACAACAAACAGGGAGAAGAATGCTACGCAGACAGCCCATATGCAGGGGCTGAATTCAGAGTACAGAGTTCTCATTGAGAATTGATGCTCTGGCTTGCGAACTATGAGGCGAAAACTGCAACACAGGATTACAACACGTCATAATACTTACAGTCATACTTGCACAATAAATTGAAGGGGTTAAAATGAGATAGTCCAAAGCCACATGTTTAACAAAAATGGTTTTTTGTGCGATTTAATTTCTTACACATATGAGGAAGCTACTAGTAAACATTATAAAAATTACTCAACAAGTGACGTAAGTATATGACAAAGAAATTATGTTACAGCACCTAATAGCATTGGACTCTAAACCTTTAACATGCTCTCCTGTAAAATTTTATCTCTGTGATTTAAGACTATATTATTTTCACCCCTTCCACTTGTCTCTGTTTACCTTCATAACTTTTATTTGAACGATATTAACCGAAATTAAATACAACCTCTCATAAATACCAAAATAGTTAGTCTTTGCATTGAATTTTTATGTACAGTATATATAATAATAATCTGTGGCGCTACAGCCCATGAAGGGCCTAGACCGACCAGCCGGCTGCTGGCCTCACACCCACATGCCGAAGCAGAGGTGGACGATCATCCAACCAGAATGGAGGTATCGTGTGGTTAGCACGATGATCCACCCAGCTGTTATAGCTGGTATTCGCAACCGGATTTCGCTACCTAGCATAGCTCCCCAAGTGCATCACGATACTGGGTGGGCACCGGTCCCATACACTGGCCGAAATTTCATGAGAAAATTTCTTCCCCCATGAGGACTCGAACCAGCACGCATTCCGTAAAGCGAGTCCTAGGCAGAATGCCTTAGACCACGATGCCACGGCGCAGGACACAGTATATATATGTAAAATATATATAAGTTAATAAAGAAAATACATGTAATTGGGATTCCCTCCCCCCCTCACTATCACCAGGTTGTCTTTCGACATTTCTGATCTTCCCTTCCGGCAGTGGCTTATGTGTAAGGCACTTTTGAGGTTGAGCAGCTGAAAGGCAGTTATGTTTCCCCAGTGATATGAAAGAGTGATGATCATGTATGATTATGTAGCGCCAGGAAAGATCTTAAACGTAGACTTAACCTAAGTTCCAGACCATAGACAAACATAGGAACAGTTTCCTTTAAGGAAAAATCCCTGTGTCCTGTCTGGGAATCGAACACGGAACTTCATGAACTATGGCCAGCAACTCTGACTACTACACCAGAAGACTGGTCAATTGGGACAATATAAAATTATGTTTCTAATGTGTGTATAGCAAATGCAGTCGCACTTACTGTTGTACGAAAACACAACTTATTATTATGTCATAGACTCACTGTGAAGTAGAAATAGGGCTGAGGAAATCTACAACAGACAGCATGTCTGCGGAGGGCGTCAGCACAAGAAGAGATATGTTGCATAATCCTTGCTGCAGCATTCCTATCGTTCCTGTCCATTGTCCTGTTGCATTAGGTTCGCCCACGAGCTCTCCGCCGGCTATTTCATGCTTAAGTCTGAGCATATTAGAAAAAACACTGGATTCAACAGATAACGCGTTCAAAATTTCGCTATACCTTAATGTAAGACATTTTTGACGTCTTTCTCACAATCGAGAATGAGCATCCATTCTAAGATCTATAATGCAATAAAAATGACGGAATTTCACACGTTTACTGTAACAAGACTGAGCCACAATCGAATAATGTTATTAATAGTTAGACTAAGAACCAATATGATTTCTGTACCCAGGGCTGGGCAGTATTTGAAATACATGAATTTCAAATACGTATTTGAAATACATTTGTATTTTGTAATTTGTAAGGATTTTAGAAAGTATTTTGTATTTTGTATTTAAATACATAAAATTGATGTATTTTGTATTTCAAATACTCAAAATACTTTCTTCTTCTTCTTGTGCAAGTTTGACAAATAAATATTATTATTATTATTATTATTATTATTATTATTATTATTATTATTATTATTATTATTATTATTATTATTATTATTATTTCAGATGTGCTAGACATACACTTAGTTTTCTTGCCACAACTGATTTCCTTAATGCCATAAAGAAATTTCCAATGTTCAGCATTATGGAATGCGTCTAGGAGACCCAAATTCTCAGAAATTATATCAGATGTCTTGAAATATTCATTAAAGTTTCCTTGCCCAACTCGATGGAATTGTCTTATTGACTCAGTCTCTCAAATATTGGAATTCAAACATGATACCGGTATAAACAGTATATGTGAAAAACTGGGATCGTCAACTTTCAAAGTTGTTGAATTTCAGTACCTTGAAGAATATTGTGCAGTTCTGAAACCCAATCTCGTAGCCTTTGATTTAATGCAAAATGAGAAGACATGCTATTATGGCCAACTTTTTCCCACATTAATTTCCCTCCAAAACAGATTACATATTCTGTTATCTAGTAATCTACGCCCCTATTCCAAGTAACTCCAATCCTAATAAGTTCGCTTTCATCAATATTTAAAGCAATATTTGATCTGACCCCAGATCTATTTTGGCAGTTTGCTTCCACCCATCATTTAAGATGGATGGCTGACTACCTGACACTGTCTTACCAAATGATAAGAAGAGGACACAGAATATGTGCGTGAAATCAGCTGGGCAGTTCTCTGCTGAAGACGATCAAAACAATTCTTATGTTTTCAACTCAAGTACAACAGACTTTGAAAAGCAAAAAAGAAATTGTCTACTGCGGAGTATGAGCTCACACAAAGGGACAACCCTGTGCACTCTACAGAAATATCCAACATTGAAACAAGCTTTCTGCGCCTGTAGAAAGACTGTTCTGTTTTGCAGGATTTATTCATTCACAAGCAAGGGGATCCTTATCTGATAAACTTTTTGAGAGAGTGTTTTTTTTTTAAAGGGAGCCATAATTATTCATATATGGCATAATTTCATTGCTGACTGGGAAAAGGAAGAATGTTCAGTTACAGTGTTTATATAAAACTTCGAGGTAAAAATACTTAGATTTTCAGTAATATTCTTATTTCTTTGTATACTGTATCGAGTATTTGAAATACAAATGTATTTTGAGTATTTGAAATACAAATATATTTTGGTTAATTTTTTTAAAGTATTTTGTATTTGTATTTCAAATACTATTCTTTGAAGTATTTTGTATTTGTATTTGAAATACTTGGATGTCAGTAGGCCTATTTTGCCCAGCCCTGTCTGTACCACACCCAAAGACGTCACATTCCCTCACACCGAAGTTTAGTATAAAATTAAATGTTCTATGTGACCTCTCTCAGTAATATCTCGGCATTGAGACCTGTGTGACCTCTCATTTGATCTGTAATCGCGAGCTGCGCAATTTGAAATTGATAATAGACACGTAAAATACATTTTGAGTGAACCATAGTACAAAATTTGTTGTGAGCTTGCGGGTAATTTCGAAAATATTGCTTCATATGAAGAAAAAATATATTGCATGCCTTTCATTAATTACTCCTCTTATCATAGACCCATACAGTCTATTTGCAAACTGAAACAAAATTAAAATATTGGAACCAATACAACTGCAGTTTCATTATCGAAATTGGGTGACCTATTCTACGTGCTAGTGTATCACTGATATGGCACAGAATTTTTCAATTGAGTTCAGTGATAAATTCAAGAAATAACTTTGAAAGGAGGAAAATTTCTTTCCTTTATCAGAGAGCTAATTATCTTGGAGCTAATTATAATAAACTATGACAAAATATTTTTTCCTGTCAATACATATACATAACAGTCCACACCTGTGGAGTAACGGTCAGCGCGTCTGGCTGCGAAACCAGGTGGCCCGGGTTCGAATCCCGGTCGGGGCAAGTTACCTGGTTGAGGTTTTTTCTGGGGTTTTCCCTCAACCCAATACGAGCAAATGTTGGGTAACTTTCGGTGCTGGACCCCGGACTCATTTCACCGGCATTATCACCTTCATATCATTCAGACGCTAAATAACCTAGATGTTGATACAGCATCGTAAAATAACCCAATAAAATAAAAATATACATAACGTAAATACTGTCAGTTCAAAGAATATACAGTATTAAGATTTAACTGATAATATTTTGCTACGTGCTCAGTCTGTTTCTTAACTAACTGTCCTAAATCACCATCTTGTATGTACTAATTGAAAGACTTGTTCTACAGCCTCCACTCTATAAGACTCATTTCATATTGGAGAAAATGGCAAGTTGTAGCCGATTTAAGTGAACACCATATTTTAACGTTTTGGTGGCTACTTCATTCACACACAACCCCCAGAATGTCTGGAGGACCACACCTGCTGTTGGTCGACGGGTCCACTGGACCTAGCTGGGAGATCTTGTTGGTCACCAGCCTTCCCTCCTTAAGCCACTGGAGGACGATTTTAGTGCCATAGCAGGTCAGCACTAGGAACAGAAAAGTAGAAAGAGGAGGAAGGAAAGTGAAATGAACCCCTAGGCCTCGAATGCTCTAATGCCGTCGGGGTCGAAGAAAGTAAGAGTTCAGTCAGAGGACTGGATAGGGAAGGGTAAAGAGGGAATTAGGTATTGAATAGAGGAAAATTATACCAAATTCAGTCATTAATTCATCAAGCTGACCAGTGCTAATTGATGAGTAGCCCCTCCCTTTAGTTCAGCTTGTAAAATTATGCTTACTAACAGCTGCACCACGGGAAGGTAGGGATGGGACATTGGGTATTTGTCCATGTTGGTTCCTTAAAGCCTTCAATGGGAAGGATTAATGGCTCTCCCCCCTGTATCCGACAGATACCCTTTTGACTTTATTGTCAAACGCCTGGCATTAGAAAACAACAACAACTCTATAAGACTACAACATCCGTACCCTGTGCAAAAACATTGCACCCCTCATTGGGACTGTATAACTAAGAAGGCTATTCCCGTAATCAATGGATTTATGCCATAATGTTACAAATGTTAATTTGTGATATTGTATATAAATTATATGTCGGTAATATTTTTCCATTTCTTATTTGGAAATACAGTACTTGCTATTTTTTTTTATTTTGGTAGGTTATTTTACGACGCTTTATCAACATCTTGGGTTATTTAGCATCTGAATGAGATGAAGGTGATAATGCCGGTGAAATGAGTCTGGGGTCCAACACCAAAAGTTACCCAGCATTTGTTCATATTGGGTTGAGGAAAAACTCCGGAAAAAACCTCAACCAGGTAACTTGTCCCAACAGGGAATCGCACCCGGACCACCTGGTTTTGTGGCCAGACGCGCTAACCGTTACTCCACAGGTGTGGACCAGTACTTGCTATTGTTTTACAATAAATTTTTACCATTTTCTCCCACTCTTACGTTAGGTTAGTTGCAGATAATGTCTCCATGAATCCCTCGATTGATCTGTGGAAGGCAGCCTTTATACCTGTTGGGTCATCAGGCCTCAACATGATCTAAAATAAATTAATATAAAATGAGTACAGTACTTCATGAAACACTTGAAATATTAAAACAATTTCGGAAATTATGTTCGTTCTCAAGTGAACTTAAAAATATAAAAAGCAGAGATTCTATAACAATTAATATTACAATTTATCAGTTTTTAAAACCAACAGATCTATTAATGTAATTTCACCAAAAGCAGGTTAATGTATCATCTTTATATATTACATATATTTTTTTACTTCGTTGCACTCTGCAAGGATAGACTAACTGAAGCGCATACTCAGTTGGGGAGAAAGTATTTAGGAAATAGTTCCCTCTCCTCCCCCCTTAAGTACCCAAAATTTGAACTCTGCTTTTCTATTCTCTTGAATGATTTCAATCTACGAAAATATATCCAAAAGGCAAAATCTTCAGAAAATGTAGTTATTTCGTTTCTAAGAAGGATTTAAATAAGACAATCAACTAGGTACAGTATTTATTTGCATATAAGTATTTCCAACCCTGTAAAAAATAAAAAAGAAAGAGAGAGAACTAAAATATGAGTTTCCAGTCTCGTTAGACACGCCAGTACTTTAAATAGTTTATATCTGTTTATATAATGCAGTACTTCTACAGCTACCTTATTGTAAAATATTAAACTTAATTTTGAACTACGAGCTCCTGATTATAGGCATTTAGAACTACACGGTTTACCTCAGGGTAGGCAGCTGTCACAAGTGCACCTTGGAGATCACAGCGGCGCTGGTGTTTCTGCTGTTTAGAAAATTGCCACTTGTGGTGTAGGGAACGATCCACTTCTTCATAAGTATGCTGCCAAGCTAATTCATTTACTTGAAGATGTGAAATTTCCTCATCTATGTGATACAGTTCCACCATTTTGAGTTGCCCTGGAAGCATATAGTATTCGTTGAAGTAATATAGCAAAATTAAGTTACTGTCATTGTGATACCATTATGCTAGTGTATTTTTGTTTACTTAGACATTCAGGCACATACTTACTTACTGGCTTTTAAGGAACCCGGAGGTTCATTGCCGCCCTCACATAAGCCTGCCATTGGTCCCTATCCTGAGCAAGATTAATCCATTCTCTATCATCATATCCCACCTCCCTCAAATCCATTTTAATATTATCTTCCCATCTATGTCTCGGTCTCCCTAAAGGTCTTTTTCCCTCCGGCCTCCCAACTAACACTCTATATGCATTCAGGCACATACTGGTACCGGTATTTAATTCTTCGTTCGTTTACTGATAAATTTTATACCATGGTTCATTCAAAAGTTCCCACCTTGAATAATTTTAGATGTGCAGGGGCACTGTTTTGGCGACGAAAAACACTTCGATCCAGTTTTCGAGAAGAAAGCTCAAAACATGGCTGATTGAATTTTCTGTTTCACAAAGTCATCCCTCACCCCCACTTTTGAATTTCAAATTGCACCCTATTTCTTCAGATATAATTTTAAAGGGAAAGATAAACCATATCCATCAACCAAAAATTAAAAGTTGTGTAATCAAGATGTAGAAATAAATATATAATTCGGTCCATCCATTTCTAGATAGAGCCAGAAACGTATTATTCAATTAATTAAAATTAGTTGACATTAGACCGTATTATGAAGGTACTGAACAACAACTGTTTGTAATAGAAAACAAATTTGTTGTTTTCCTGGTACGACTGGAGTTCCTGTCATCAGGAAATTTTTCGGTGATTTTTCTTCTTTCTTCATGTCGCGTGTTTAAGATCGTTTGGTATTTATCAACAGACCGTGAACTATTGCCATTCTATTTATATTGTCATATTTTGTTATAAATGGCTTGTATTAATTTTTAACCCCTGGAAGCTTATTATTGTTATTCATTAAATGATAAGTTTGTGGCTCTATCTCAGAAACAGATGGACTCAATTATTATGATTTTTTTGTAGATGGATAGAATTTATTCAGCCCCTTTAAAATGATGTATCTGAAGATAGAGGATGCAATTTTAAATTCAAAAGTGGAGATTAAGGAGTGTAGAGATAGAACAGGGCATTCAATCACTAGCGGTTTTGCACTTTCCCACTGAAAACTAAACTAAAACTAACTGTGTTTTACCTCATAATCTTGTCACCTGCACATCTAAAATTGTTCAAGGTGGGAAGTTTTGAAATGAACGCACGGTACATTTATTATTATTTACTTAAGACTTACAATAAAATCCATCTCAACTTGTACAGGTCGTCCATTTTACCTAAACTGCAAAACAATCTTTGTAGCAAAATAAATAACATGCACATATTCCTATGTTCCCATTTAATTTTAATTATTACTATTATTTTTTAAGAAAAAATAGAGGACTCATTAATATATGTTTGCTTGGTGGTCGTCCTTTATGCAAGTATATTAGTTTCATTTCGTGTATATAACTGAAACAATGAACTGGACTGATACAAAAGTAGTACCGGTATCTGTCTACAAAGAAAACAAGTAGCACTTGATGTCACTTATGAAGTTTAATCTATGATTCTGAGGTTCATCATATTTCCTGTTCATAAATATGGAAGAGAAAAATGTATCATGTTTACATTAAACTAATAATGAACTCATTACCGTATGTGAAGATAGAAATAAATTCTAGAAATAGTTGAGATCTTGAATAGCTTGATGCGAAATATATGGTGTATATTCAAATTTATTAAAAGAGTTGGCACAAGAATTGAGAGCCTACAAATCTTAGTCGAAAATTCTATGAGGCATTTGTAGAAGTTAAAAAAAAAATGGAACGAACGAACACTGCGATTAAAAATGCAACTCTCTCACGAACAGGTCTGGAAATATCAGTTCAATATCTAGCAAGCGAGAAAAATTATTTGTAACTTTTTGGAATACTCGTTTTCGACCAAATGATAAGAAATACTAAATAAAGCTAACATAACATAATAATGGTACCTATCTATACAGTAATACCTGCTATACGTACCTATATATTTCAGTGATTAAGTGGAGAAGCAACACTTCCAACACTCACATGGATGCTACGCCTCTGTTTCTTAGGGTAAGAGAGGGCAAGATTTTACCTGTTTGGTGATTGCTTCTATCCTTCAGTAAGACGTAAACCTCTGATGTGTAAGGAATATGAATGTTGAGTAGCCAATCAGGGATTTCCGTAGAATCCAATGATACAAACAGCGCAGGACCTCCATGACAAGATCTCCGGATCAACTGCAGAAAAACCACGTACAGGAAGCCACAGACCAATAGAGAATTTAAATTAGGTACCTCAAAAATGTACTAATTCGTTCTTTAAATGGAGAAATTAAAGATATAAGTGCGGTTATTAATATGTGAACGAAAGGAAGTTGAAAAGTTAAAAATAATTGAAGATGAATTTTTAAATACTATTATAGTCACAATCATGCCATGGTATGAAAGAAAAATTTTCACAACCTCGAGCGGGAATAGAACCTGCGACTTTCTATTCTCCGGTCAGGCGCTCTACCACTGAGCTATCGAGTTCATCTCATGCCAAAGCCTTGGAATTATCCTTTCATACTGGCGACTCTGTTATAGAGTACTGTCCATAGCATCTGATCTAGTCAGCACTGCTTATGGCTTGAAAGAATCTTTACAAATGTAATCTTCATCTTACGATGTTTGGTGACGTATACAGGAAGTCGCAGGTTCGATTCCCGCTTGAGGTTGTGAAATTTTTCTTTCATATCATGGCATGATTGTGACTATAATAGTATTTAAAAATTCATTAATATGTCACATCAACGGACGTGTATACGTCACCAAACATCGTAAGATGAAGATTACATTTAAAAATAATGTTGAAGTTAATATCTTCCATCTTAATGATCAAGTGTAAATTCATTCCAACACAGTACTGACTTTTATAAATTTATATTACTTATGCATAGGTACTAAAAAGGGGAATCCTCAGTGTTCTGGATACCATTTCTGTTGAACTTTTGTAACATCAATATTCATGGAAAGAAAAAATACCTACCCATACCCATCCGAAAATTCTGTGGAAAGGGCATTAAATTTTCGAGATATGAATGTTTCAATGTTTGAATTTCATTCTAGCCTTGTAAAAGTAAAGTAAGAAGGTATTATTAAGAGTAGTACTGTAGCATAGTGAATAAAGTGCTGGCCTGTTATTTTTTAGGGTTGATGGTTCGAAAATATAGTGTGATTTTTTATTCTCATTTTTCTTCTATATTTTTTATAGTTTATATATTTCGTTGTCAGTTCCTATTATTCTTGAACAGTATCGGTACCTATACACACTTCAATAGCATCAATAAAATACTAGCTTGTCGTAATAGGAATTCCTACAAATATAAGAAGAGAAAGAAACTTGTGCAGAAAACTTTTTTTGAATACCTACACGAGGTGAATACCAGTATCACAGGGTTGTAGAGTGTACGCTGAACAAATGCGTGTCACTGCAGCATATTTTCATATCGTCCATAATATTTTATTTTTCATCCTGTCAGAATAGGTTTCTAATTACACACCACTTGTCGAAGCTTTATCTTCAATGTGTTCTTCACTTTCCATCATCACGCTTCTGAACTGCTGCTTTGCCTACCACAGAACTAGCAGTCTTTAGTATTTCTCTTATTTATACAGAACCGAAAATGACAATGATGGCTGAAGGCATTGCGCGATATTGTAATGTGAATGTACAGTATGAATTAGATACGGGGTGGGCAAAATAAAACTGGTCCACGGAAAATATATACGAAATATATGGATTTATATGAGCCGTTCAGAGCAGAAGTGGTGTAAGTCAAAATTGGGTGATGAGGTTTAAAGTAAAAATTCTGTAAAATACAGCGCAAAGTAGCAATTATTATGTCCTTCGTGCTATCCACTGACTACTAATAGTTCAAATAAAATGAATATTAATTGCTACTTTGCGCTGTATTTTACAGAATGTTTACTTTAACCCTCATTACCCGTTTTTGATTTACACCACTTCTGCCCTCAACAGCTCATATGTATAAGACTGGCGCAGAAATGACCTGACAATGCAGGAAACCGTGATTTCGATGCAACAATGGGTTGCTGTTACATATCCGCGCATGCGAATCTCTCTCTTATAACTATAAATATATATAAATGTAAATATTACAGATTTTCCAGGCCAGTTTTATTTTGCCCATCCGATATAAAGATTATTAAGTGGCCAATAAATTCTTTAATAGCACAAATATCGACATGACTTTTACTCCATTTGTATTGTATTTTTGACCCTGGGAAAGTAAGTCGTCTTTTATTCACCAATTATTAGTAACCGTTACCAAGTATTTTGTCACTGATTATATTAGTTTTTATTATAAATGTCATGTTTTGAAGTGAAGACATACAATTTATTTCCATTCATATTTATTGGTGCACGTTTTCTTTACTGTTGTCCAGAGATCACATAAGAAGAAAGCCCAGTAGGACAGCCCTAAGTGAGGCTATACAGATTCACGAGGATTTACCGTCACTTATGGGGCTTACTTCCGAAGACATTCTGAGCAAAAAACTCATATAAACATTTGTCCTAATCTCAATATGTTCAGAATTACACTAATTTGAAGTTGTTAGTAAAATACCATTATTCTTTAGTTTTAAGGGTAAAAAAATATTACAGATAAAGAATGAACTATTCAGAAGTATCATTTCTTTAATTGACTAGTGTTCTGAAGCTAAAAATTTGTTATCGGTTGCTTTGTACAGATTTTGTTTTTAAATTTTTCACTAAAAATGGCATTATTCTTACCCACTTATCATAAAAATTAATATAAATCATACGACTTTAGGAACTTGATTCTTTACAGTTTAATTATGCATCCTAATGTACAATCTTGAAGAATGTACAAGAGTGGCGTGATTTGTAACAATTGTTGTGATAAATGCGTAAGAAAATGTAATTTTGTAGTTAAAAATCGAAAAAAAAAAAAAAAAATCTGTCGAAGGAACTATGGAATTCACAACACATTTTTAGCTTCAGAATACTAGCTAATTAAAGAAATGATACTCCTGAATAATTAATTCTTTATTTCTAATATTCTTTCCCCTTGAAACTCAATAATAATGGTATTTTACTAACAATTTCAAATTAGTGTAACACTGAAAATATTGAGATTAGGACAAAAGTTTATATGACATTTTTTGCTTAGAATGTCTTCGGAAATAAGCTCCATAAGGGACGGTAAATCCTGTGAATCACCCTGTATAGTAGGAGATAAATAAGGTTGTGATTGACACTGCATGGTCGAACTCACATGTGTGGAAGCTCGGCATTAACTTTCCTAATAACAATTTGTGACCCCCTTACGTCACCCCTAGGTCACGAATTGTTATTGGGCAAGATAATACCTAATCTCCACACATGAGAGTTCGCCCACGCAATATCAATTACAACCTTATTTATCTCCTACTGTAATGTATTTCAATCGCCTTAATTTCAACTCTGCACACATACTCTTCAGATTATCTCTAGTCTTGCCAACCTGATTAAGAAGAGAACCAACTGGCTCTGGATCGCAATCTTCATAAAATAACACGACGAGACTGGTAGCTCTGTATTTGTCCAGCATTTTTGAGTCCACAAAGACAATATCAGCTTCTTGTGCACATCCTCGTGACTTATACTCCCTCACAGTTATGGATGCCCACTTTTGAGCTGAAATGTACATGAAAGTATGGTTTAACAACGTATCCCTATTACCATAAAATGAGGTGAATAGGAATGCTGGGGTGAATAGGAATGAATTTTTACTATTGTTTTATTTCTTAGTGTCAAAGAGTAAATATAATAAGAAGAGTGATTATTTTCCCACTTATTAGGAATAAAAAAATTACCACATTATTGTTATTATTATTATTATTATTATTATTATTATTATTATTATTATTATTATTATTATTATTATTATTATTATTATTATTTACTCTCTGAAATTAAGAAATAAAAAACATTAAAAAGCCATTTCTATTCACCCCTGCATTCCTAATCACCCCATTTTACGGTGAAGATATTTGGATACTTTAAAGTACAAGGGTGCAAAGTGCCAAAATGAAACATTGGAGATAAGATAAAAAAATGTAGCTATAAGAATAATTGTACACATATTTGTGTCATGTTTTTTTACTGATAGAAAACAACAATAGTACAGTGTTTACTCATTAATAATAGTGGTATGTAAAGACATTATTTCTCCATATTTAATTATATAACACAGATTGTGAAAAGGGTTAAGTAATGGGTACAGTTGCAGTAGAATGGTGCAAAGTCCAATATCTATTTTTTCCTATTCTGGAGCAATTTTTACTCACAGATCTGCCTGTAGAACTGCCTATGCTCCTCATTTGGAAGATAGGGAGTCATTGCTAGTAGACCCCCTTCTTTTCTTCAGTAATTTCCCTATTTTATGCTTTAACTTGAAACAATGCTGACTGCACAGCTTTCATGTTTTTTTTTTTTTTTTTTCCTTTTTAAGCACTTTAATGGTATGCACTGCTTCATTATCATGGGACTGTTTCACAGAAACACTACCTGCTTTACTAACATCATACTGAATGCAACATGCCTTAAAAATATTCAAGTTCTTGATGGAAATTAGTTGATCAGCAACATCTTGCATATTAAGGAAATATGACTCTAGCATTGAAACGGTTTGAAATGGTTTTACAACTTTAAGAGTCTTGTACGATTTTAAGCAGGTCACTAGGAATGAAGGCTTTTGTCACGTTCTGTCGTTTTTCAATCGAAGCGAAATCAGAATCGCATTGCAAGAAACTGTGACCGCTGAGAAGGAAACATTGTTCTATGTGCTCAAATAAACCAATGGCAACTAAAAAGAGACACATGAAAACCATTACACGATTTTTATTTTCAGCTGCACAGTTATCAGATTCTTCTTGTTTGTTATGTCCATATTAATCAGTTTTAGTACACATGAGGCAATCTCATTGGCACCTCTACTCGCGATGCTTTCAGCCCACATACACATATAAGACTGCATTGTATCACATACACAAACTCCAAAGTTATAACGTGAAAGCTGACATCTGTAAAACATTACGCTGTGTGTAAGTTTGGGTACAAACATGACCTGTTGAAGATCCATTGCATTCTATGATGCAGCTCAATAGGGTGCTTACCGTCTGAACTGCATGGTGCTGGCAACGTAACATCTAAATATCTAGCTTAAGAAACACAAGTGGATGTAGCCTCTTTCATACATCATCCTCCTAGGCACATTGCACTTTTCTGCATAATAATTTCGTTTTCTATGATTTTGGCACTTTGCACCTTTCTACTTTAAAGTATCCATTTAGAAATGCAAATGTCAGTCAGTGTTGGTGAAATGTTTTGCCTGTCATTTAAAGACTCTGTATCAATTCTGCAGTTTTGTAGCGATGTTCTAAATGCTGAACTCTAGGGCATTTGAGCCCTTTCGAATATGTCAACTCATTTTTTTGTTTACAGTATTTAAATCCAAATCTCGCATCATTTCAATGTTGGTTGAAAAATGAGTGATTCCAGCGGTGAAAGTTTGCCAGAAGAAATTCGAGAGGCAGCTACCAACAGAAATTAAATTTTTTAGTTGATTAGTTATTGTTTATGAGTGTCAATATTGTCTTACAGAGCTCCTTAGTTTTGCAGAGGTCATAGAACATAAACCAAGCCATCCTTTAATACTCATAAAATATTCCCATTTAGGCGTACTTTCCTGTTACCAACCTTTCTCAGGATCCAAGTGATGTATCATGAGGAAATCTCGAACATGGAAGTACTGGTACACAAAACTCTTGACCTGTAATATTTTCTCAGACAAAGAATTAAATGAAAGTAAAACTACATGAGGCAAGAAACAAACTACAATGACACTACTACTTATGTAAAAGCAGATTTTCTTCATAGTATCGTTATACGAACTCTTTCCAGCTTGTTTGTGATTCTGGCCACTATTACAAGAACTTACTTTGTTCCAAACTTTATATAACAGCAAAATTATGAAATAAATGTGCAACATAATTTTGGTGGATATGAAAAGCAAATATTTTAAGTTAGTTTGAGTGACCAGTTTGTTTATAATTATAATCAATTTTTTATATTCGTTCATTTTTCATTCTGAAAAATGTAAATGTTTACTGACAATTTGTTCCATTTGTACAAACAAGAATACTTCAGAAAAGCCATTTTTAATAAAAGAGCACTTACTGGAAAAAATAACAACTGTCAAATGGTTGCTGCTACATGTATTTGTAGGTAAGGTGATATATAGTATGATTAAATATTTGCTGTATATTACATAAATTTGTAACTTGTTACGTTTTTACTTAATGTCGGTATTACACACTTTAATTCCAATCATACAAGCATATGCATATATAGTCCACACCTGTGGAGAAATGGTTAGCGCGTCTAGCTGCAAAACCAGGTGGCCCGGGTTCGATGCCCAGTCAGGACAAGTTACCTGGTTGAGATTTTTTCCGGGGTTTTCCCTCAACCCAATATGAGCAAATGCTGGGTAACTTTCGGTGTTTGACCCCGGAGTCATTTCACCAGCATTATCACCTTCATCTCATTCAGACGCTAAATAACCTAAACTGTTGATAAAGCGTCGTAAAATAACCTACTAAAAAAAACATATGCATATAGATTCACTGACAAATTTTTAATAACTCAAGACTTTCAATATCAATATATGCGACATTCTTTTGCGCCAAAAACCTTGTAAGACTTCCAAATTATTTTAATACTCCGTAAAATTATAAAATATGTCCATCTATGAATAATAATACAAATGTAATGGAATTAAGTACTATTTTAGCAGTGCTCGAGTAGAATAATATGCAATACCTAATCAAAAAATCATAGTGTATACTGTAGATGATAGTCTACTTAGATTTATTTAATTCATCCTGAAATTGTGTACCAGTACGTAAGACAATGCTGGGAAAGGGAGAATGGAAACAGAGACAAAAATAGGGTGGGTATATAAATATATGTTGCTCTTTAGTAACAATAAACTGTTCACATGGGTCAATATGTTATGTTTGTAGATAAATAAGCCTCCATCGATTTTCTGTCACGTTTGAAACTGATGCCACTTCCATTTTGTATGTGCTCTCTTTAATAAACATAGGGCATAGTCATTGTTAGAGGAAATGGACATATGAAATTCCATATTGAATGGAAAGTTTACAAAAACTTGTCAATTTCAAACACTTGATTTATGTATTTCTGTATTGCAAGTATTAGTTAACCATCAAACTGACTGTTGTGCAACTCTGCCACCTAGTAGACTTTAAGATAAATACCTCCATAAAAACATACCAAATATAGGCACGTGAATGCGCAATGCAGAAAAGAAAAGCTCCCATCACGAAATGTTATTGTAATTTTTCATAGAACTTTACAACTGTGGAGTCTATAAAAACAAAATGGTATCAGTAATCGTTTCGTTTAATAACCTTTCCAACTGAATATATTAAAGATGATAACACGTTAAAAACTTGTTAAATTAAGAACTTTTAATTAAGTAGGCCTACTGTGTTAATTATTAAAATTTAAGGTACTATACTTTTGTGACTAGTTTCGGGAGTGGTGTGTGTCATTTTCAAAGTCTAGTGAGGATTTAAGCGTTTTTCTGGCGTCTTGCTGAAGTCGTTGTAGGAGGGGGGAAGGATGTTTGAGTAATAAGCACATAACAGAATGGGATGACATCGCTGGTCTAAGAGAAAGTGGCCAGTTACAGTACCTTTCCACATTGAGATTCTTTGAAATCCTCATTTTTTCATCTCATTATATGTCGATATAGAAGCATTTCCGGAATCTACTTGATCACGAAAAAAAATGTTTCATTACTCGCACTCTATTACATCTGAAAATTAGGAATAGTTATTCTGAAACACCACATATATGGAGAATTTCCGAATTTCCACTTTCATTTCCTACTTTGATACTGAGGATCGAATCTAGGACCCTACAATTGAGGGTCCTGGGTTCGATTCCCAGTGCTGGAGCGAATTTTTCTCTGCTATTAATAAATAATGACCATAATAGAGAATTCTGTAGGATCAAAAATTAATAATATCATATAATTTCATTTCCCTTTTACGTACTACTGTACTAACAAAACTTTTGTGGCTTTGATCTAGAATATCGAGCGCTAGTGCAATACTTATCACCTACCAACTGGGATGTGGGAGTGCCAAGCTACTTGGAACTGGAGCACCAAAAGTTACCCAGCATTTGCTCATATTAGGTTGAGGGAAAACCCCGGAAAAAACCTCAACCAGGTAACTTTCCCCGACCGGGAATCGAACCTGAGCCACCTGGTTTCGCGGCCAGACGCGCTAACCATTACTCCACAGTTGTGGACCTTTTCTTCTCAAGATACATTTGTCCATATTGTCCATTTTCACTTTATGTATACCACACCTACGCTTTCCAGAAGTCGATAGTTTTTCTTCTGCAGTGTGCAAAGACTTTTTCTCCATTTTTACTTTCTTTATAAACGATTCTGATTTCCCAGCTTGATCTCAAGGAAACTTCCAACCATCTCTTTTTTCTTCCTCACACACATTGTAATTAAGTTTCTTTCATCACTGTGAAATGTTTTAAGCATATTCTTAATTATATAAGGAAACAAATTAATTGAATTAACTAAATCACTCACTAGATATAACAAATGTAATAATAAGCATACAAAAGAACAGTGATAACTGAAAAGCAATTAGTGATAAAAAATAATCCCAGCACGCAACACCGGAGAGAAACTCAACAAGCTGAGTTGGGACTTAGCGGCTGGGTGAAAGGTCAGCCAGATGATGTCAGTCGTTCTACAGTAGTGATTCGCATATTTTCCACGTCGTCAGAAGTTTTGGCGCTTCAGTAGTTGATTTATCAAACTCCAGAGTTGTTTAGAATAAAATTTTATTTTAAAACTGCCAAACTCTGTTTTCTATAGTTAGACTTTCTTAGAAACCTTTTTCAAGTTTCTTTCAAAAAAATTTGTCTTCAAATAGATCATCACTAGTTCGTTCGAAATACTTTCTACAACGTCAAGAAATCACGGGAATTATACACCTTAATGGCGTGCAAACAGACTTTTACTCTCTCATTCGAAGTTACCCTATGTGGGGTTTATCTACAACACAGGATCCTTGACTAACTCGCCTGCAAAGGAAGCCAGTCTAATGATTTTTACTGCTTCACAAATTCTTGTCTTTGGCTGATTTGAACCCATGAACCTTGTGTCTAATCGCATTGTTTGTAATCAATAAACTGCTAAGGATGATTACTATTTATACAAATTTTTTCTTTCTCCATAACAAAAACCTATGAGATAGAATCGCGCAATAAAAGTTGTTCTATTTTTAAGTTGTCAATTTATTTCATGAAACTAAGTCACTACAAAAACTACTTACAATATTTATTAATAGCCTATGAAAATATAAAACGTCAAACAATTAAAAAATATTAATAAAGCTACATGCTACACAGACACTCTGCGGCCAGACCTTCAGACTGTCACACAGGTGGCCCGGATTCGATTCCCGGTGAGGTTTGGGATTTTTTTTCATTGAAAAAATCCATAGTGACAAGGTCGCAGTTGGGATTTTTTCTGGGGTTCTCCCGTTTTCCCTAAATTAGGCATTTACATCATTCCGTCACCATTTCGTTATCATTCCGTAGCATTCCCCGAACGCCGGCTGGCGACGCACGGAGGGTGCTGGCCTAGGGACGAGTGGGGTTGCCCGCTCGAAACCTGGGTACGCAGCGAACCTTAGTGTGGTTTGGGAATGCGTCACCAGAGGGTCAGCGCAATAGATCTTTACAGGTCGCAGTGCCCCCCTTCGTTAAATTCATTTCAATTAATTCATTACATGCTACACACCAGTGTGTATGGCTGGACAGAGTTAAGTCCACTTGTGGTTACAAGTCTGTTCACACACAAGGCGCTACTTTTGCATCGCAGTGTAACTGTGGATTTTGAGAAAAACCCCAACTACAGCCTTGTTCAACACAAGTGTCACTATGAATTTTTCAATGAAAAATCCCAGACCTGACCGGGACTTGAACCCGGGCCGTCTGCACGACAAGCTGGAGGTGTGACCACTTCGCAACAGCTGTTTGCCATATGGCACTTGTGAGCTTATGTTCATCAAATCTTGAATATTGAATTATGCTCTGATACCACAGGTAGAGAGAGAAACGTTTCCTTGGGGGGGGGGGGGGGGGGGGGCGGAAAAGCAAAACCATAGAATCCCCATATAACGAGGTTATGGGGACATCATTTAACCCCCCCCCCCTATAAGTTGACCATGGTACAGTACAATATATATCGGAATATGATCACTTTATAAAGGTATTTTCGGGGGGCATGTTTATTACAGTGTTACATCCATATCTGCGATGTTTCAGACCGAATTGTATAGGACTTGAACTGTAGGTCTACTACAAGTTATAATACGGAATAATTTAAAACAATCTCTCTCTTTTTTCTCTCTCGTACAGAAACACATACACATACACACACACATATACAGTATATATATATATATATATATATATATAGAGCGTTCGCCTACGGGTGGGGCCAGGAAAGCAGCATGTATTTAGTATTTATTTATTTAACCTGGTAGAGATAAGGCCGTCAGGCCTTCTCTGCCCCTCTACCAGGAGATTCCAACTATAATATGAACAATAAAATTACAATTAGTATTAAATTTATAATTACAATTACAAATAACATTACAATTAGTATTAAATTTACAATTACAATTACAATAAAATTAAGGTACGAAAAGATTACCTGACTAATTAAAGCTAGATAATTTATCATAGAAAAACAAAGAATATTTTATATTTACTGAATTACAAATTAAATCTAGAATAACAAAATTGTATAGCGATTAAATTACTGAATATTGAAATATTTTGTGATAGATTAAGGAAGCTATTTACAAGAAATCAATTACTGACCAAGTGCCTAGTAAGTTTGCGTTTGAATTCCATTTTATTTCGACAGTCCCTGATGCTAGCAGGTAGCGAATTCCAGAGTCTTGGCAGGGCTATTGTGAAAGAAGATGAGTATGAGGAGATGCGATGGGATGGTATTGTTAGTATTGTTTCATGACGAGAGCGTGTGTTCATATTGTGGTGGGAAGCGAGACGACAGGTACGAAGGAATAGAAGAGTTCAAGATTTCGAAGAGAAGTGAATGTAAATTTCTTTTCTTATCTAGTTTAAGCCAACCTATTGCTTCCAGGAATGGGGTAATATGATCATATTTACGAACATTGCTTACAAAACGTACACACAAATTATGAGCATGTTTCATTTTGTTGTCGCTGGAGAGGTCAGTCAGTAAAATGTCCGCATAGTCGAAATAGGGAAATACAAGTGTCTGCACAAGGGACATTTTAAGCAAGAGGGAAGATGAACATTTATCCTTTTTAGCACATGGATAATAGAATATACTTTTCTCCAGGTTTCTGCATGTACTGATACGCCGCTTTGTGCGCGCAGTTGTTGAGACACGCTCGACAATCAAGGACATCAAGTTTTCAGTTGTGAGCCAGATGTTGCAGTATTTAACACGTACAATGCAGTTTCTTGACACAGTTGCTTAAATATTCAGCGTGTGTGTAAAATTTGTTAACAATGCAAAATGCAAAATTCACGCTTGAACAGAGAGTTTTTATGTATGATGCATATGTGAAAACAGAGTCATGTAGAGAGGTGCGTAGGCAATTTGAAGTGAAATATCCGGATGTTCCAATTCAGGGTAGAGAAACTGTTAGATGTCTTGTTAACAAATTAAGGACGACAGGGTCGATAAATGCTACAATTCCTAAGCGAAAACGAAGAGTATTGACGGGAGAAAAAATTGATGAAATCAGTGCATCATTTACACGCTCTCCTAATAAATCTCTAAGACATGTTTCACAGGAAGTTAGTGTTTCAAAAACATCAGTCTTTACTGCTGCTAAACTTTTAAAATTAAAAACCTACAGAGTATAGTATAGAAAGCGGAAGCTTACGGATAGACGATTCCCGCAAGCAACACCGCAGGCAGGCCGCTTTCCTGGCCCCACCCATAGGCGAACGCTCTGTATATATATATATATCAATAGAACTACGTAACAGTGCTAACAGAAACTTTTTATAGTTAGCTTTCCTGAAGATATGATATGAAATGTAAACTCTAATTATTTTATTTAATCTCGTCTTTCAGTTTACACATTATACCGGGATCACTTTTCTTCTTTATGCATTGTTATGCAGTATGTTATTCATATTTCTCCAAATGGCGGCCTGAATACCTGCAGACTTCTAACACATGAGTACAGGCTGTTACAAAAGAAACACTACAGTGCTTCCATTCCTCAAATGAGGTATAGAAATTATTATAGGCTACATTCAAAAATTTAAAATAAATATTATAGTCCAGACACATCACCTGAAGACATTAATTCGTCAATTTAAGCACAGAAACTTGATCATAAACAAAAGCAAAAAAGATTTTTTGAATTCAAGATTTTATAATGCTAATAAAAAAGAAATGAGTTCAGACAAGTTTGGGGGGGGGCAGTGCCCCCCAATAACTCCGCCTATATCTGATCCACAAGCAGGACCTATACTGAACCCTGCAGTTTAATCACAGTTTCTAATCAAGTAATAAAACTATAGTCCCGTCGCTCTAATTTCCGGCAGCCAATCGCGATGCAGGTCGGCTACATTTAAACGTGTGCGTCTTGTGACTCGCTGATTCATTTCTTATGGCTCGATAAATACTTAATATAATCGCCCGCCATTTTAGCTCTTTCGTTGGCGTTCGCAGAAAGCACACGAAGACGTTATTTGCCACTCAATTATTTGCTGAATTACATTGCGTTTGATTTATAATCATAGGAGCTACGACATGATAATGTTTAACGGTGTGGCAAATAGATTCCTCGTATGGTAGCTCGGGAACGTAAGAACAAAAATGGCGAACGATACTACCTACCTAGACTTTATAGAGCCTTCACTTTCTAAGACGTAAGCAAAGAGGCGGAGTCACGCTGGAAATAACAGCATCGGGACTATAATACTTCTTGCAAATGTGCCAACAATGCCACAGCTAGACGTTTGACCGCAGTTTAGTCTTCAAAATGAATTTGGCGATGGAGAACAAAAAGTAGTCGCGTGGGGAATTTCTCATGACAAAAACGACACTTAAAAGGCATATTGTGTCTCTCTTTGTGCCTAAGAAAGGTCCGAGCATGTCTGTATATCGTTTCACAAATCTCGCATATATAAGGATAAATTCCGTGATGAAAAGATCTATGAACGACCTCCAGCTCGTGGTTTGTGAAACTCTGACCGCACATCTCACACTTGTGGGGCTTCTCTAGAGTCTTGTGATCGTCTATGTGTTTCATGAAGCTGGTTCTCGTCATGAACTTCTTACAGCAAACAGCACACTTAAATGGTTCGTTGCTGAAATCATTCAGGTCTCCATAAAGTGAAGAGTCCACATGCCACTCAAAATCCTCATCACACACTTCGCATAGCTTTTGTGCTATTGTGAAGCGCATGCCTTTTTTCGTAAGGTCGTTATGTTTATTTTCAGAAGCTTCAAACACATTTTTGTAGTCACGAGTTCTTGACTCACTTGTAAGACTCTGATGGCAAAAGCGTTTGCTTGGACTAGCATAATATGTATTTTCAAAAGTTCCTGACGTATCTTTAACACTACTACTATATATGCCGTCATTTAGTGGATTATCATCTGAAGTGTCAACTTTTTCAAAGTCTTCTGAAGTTTTTTCAGTGCTGGAAAAAGAAACATGTTTTGTTACTGCAAGATCTTTTCCTACACTTGCAACACTTTCAGTGTTTTTGAAAGTCTTATCACTACTAGGACTAGCGAATACAATTGGCGATATATCTCCTAGTCTCTCAACAATAAGTGATTTTTCTTCAGTCATTTTGCTATCAACGTGGTAAACATGTTCATCCTGGTTCTGATTGACAGTGTTTTCTGAAGCAATGGTACTGTTATCTATGTCAATATATTCTGATGAAAATTCGTCTTCTGCTGCAGTATCAATGCTGGAAGGGAAAAAAAGAACTTTGGTAATATTCTAAAATAAGAAATTCACTATTTATTGTGTCAGAAACATATTGGAAAACCCGCCAAAGTGGCCATCTCCACTAAACAATCATTTATAGACTCAATTCTCCATAAAGTTCACATAAAGATTTCCTCATTTTGGCAGTTACTACTGACTGCAGAAACTTTTACAGAAACGCTTCTATGCGACAGCCACACATTTTTCTGAATGTATTTTCTTTAATAATGACAAAAGCGACATAAAACTTCCTGCTTCAAATCAGAGAATATCAAAATTTTTCTAAAAAATGTCAATGAAATTGAAAGTGTTACGTTACTGTTTCTTGTACCTAGTTAATTTATGGCACCGTGAATTACCATATCTGCTTTCGTATAACATGCATTTTTCCCACTGAAAATGGGTCTGAAAACAGGCTGAGTCTTGCAAATCAAGATTTCAGGTGTAACTCCCTGTAAAGTTGATCTGAATAATTTCGAGGGAAAAATTGTTCTGGGGCTGGGCATCGAACCCGGGACCTTTGGTTTAACCTACCAACGCTCTACCAACTGAGCTACCTGGGAACTCTACGCGACACCGATCCAATTTTTCCCTCAAAATTATTCAAATCAACTTTACAGGCAGTTATACCTGAAATCTTGATTTGCATAATATACATCACTGTTCGTTAACAGAAAACCACAATTTTAAGTCACACGGAGTTAGTGTGCACTCGAAGTTGGTTGCTTGACGGTTGTCAGCCCATTTTGAGGTCTGTGGATATAGAGGGAAAAATTGGATTGGTGTCGGGTAGAGTTCCCGGCTAGGCTAGCTCAGTTGGTAGAGCGTTGGTACGTTAAACCAAAGGTTCCGGGTTCGATGCCCGGCCCCGGAACAATTTTTCCCTCGAAATTATTCAGGGTGAGTTTTATACGCCAATACTGAGGCTGTGTTTCAAAACTACATTTACAGCCGAAATGAACTAGATAGTTGATTAAATATCCGGATGTAACGTCAGAAGTCATGATCCAAAGCTACATAGTGCATGGCAATCAAGTCCGTAGTAGCTAGTAAACGAAAATGCTTGCTCGGTTGATGACTTGTACAGGCATGGGTTCGATTCCCACTTCGGCTGATCACTTTGTTGGGTTTTTTTTTCGAGGTTTTCCCTAACAGTAAGACAAATAATGTCAGGTAATTTATGGCGAATCCTCGGTCTCATCTCCTGAGAGCAAACATCCATTTTTTATGTCCAGGAGTTGGCCTAATGAATATTATGTTATTTGTATTTATGACAGAAATTATATGTACTTTATTTATATTGGGTACAGTATTAAATAATTATGAATGAAAGAGTACGGTATGTACCTACGTTTTCCCTTGGCTGATGATAAAATAGCTACGAGTTTAAAGGTTTGGACAACCCTTACACTATAGCTACGTGTGCAGTAGCTGGATTAGCAGTGGAGATCGGGGGGGTTTGTTTCGCTTGAGTGGAGGTACTGCTGCTCTTGTCTAGGTGCGATGTTGTTTACAAAAGCAAATGAATTCATAAATTATTATGCACTTACACACTGATTTTCTGATCTTCCATGTCATTTTCAGCTCCAAAGACATGAGTGTTTTCTCCAGCCTGAAAAAAATAATGTTCAACACATATTTTGTCACATGTGAAGCAACATAAAATATGTAGAAGATTTATACAAAATAACTACTAACAGGAATAAAAGACCCGCAGTATCTTCACTTAATTCGAACATAAAAGTACGGTATGTTTTAAAGAACAATTTATCCTTTCTTTTATTTACCTACATTTTCAATATTATCACTAGTAAAACGATGGTATGATGTTAGTAAATGAAAAACGACTTCGGCTAGGTTTTGTTTGGAAAGACTGACTAGAAGACCAAGCATACAAACTTTCAAACAATGAAATAGCACATTATTCCACAGCTGACTTTTTCCTTGCAAGCTTGATTTGCGCATTAGAAGCTCTTCAATTGAAAGATGTAACAGTGCATTAAATTTTAATAACATGGCCGTGCTAGTTACTTCTAGCTGACATGCATTAATTGATCTAGAGAGCAGCATGGATCTATAATTGAGGTGCCTAGAAGCAAAGTCAGCAATCTCCACTTTTTTTAGAAACATATATTATGGCAGCATTGGATTCTCCTTGGTGTTTTCTAGCAATCTGCAGAGGTATGTGAAGCAAAAGCAGCTGTAAACGGTTTAATTTTTATATTGAAAACCGGGCTTAGAAGCAAAGGCAGCAATCTCCATGCTCAAATTTGACAATCTGAGAACCAAAGCCAGCAAAATCCACATTGGCCAATCAGAGAATCCCTTTTGGTCATGTGACCGTCAGCTGTCTTCTTTCCTTTTTCTCATTGTTACTATGGTTATTACAGTGTCAGTTCTATTTCTCTGAGGTAAAAGTAAACTAAATTACTTTGTTTTAATGAAGACAGCTATCATAAAATTCCCAGTAAAATGAATAGCATAGAGAAACATTCTCAAGAGACCAACCAACAATAATCGCAATATCCGGGTGAGAGGTGAAAACTTTTATATGCATGACACAGGCTGCTTTAAATACATAACAAAAAAAGAAACTCATGTCACTCAAATAGTTCCAAAACGCATTCCACCTCTACAACCAAATCCTGTGCATCCTAAGAAAATTTCTGATGTCAAATGACTGCTTCAAATCCACTTCAGTGAGAACTGGTGTCGGGACGCAAAATTGAATTTTTACAAGCCACTAATTGACAATGTTGATGCATTGGACTTATATAATGAGGTAGACACTAATGACTGTGTGCGTGAACTCATGGAAGAATCTCCAGGATTGTATGTGTAGCAAGATGAACAGTAAGACTTTTCAAATGTTGAATATAGTGAAAAAAAAAAATGTATGCTTTGTTATCCCTAAAATAATGTTTATAATTCAGAATTAAATTTGCTAATTACACATGACTTCTGAAATCTGCAATAAAACCTGGTAATCTTCCTCATCTTACATGCAAAGACTGTAATATCCACATCTGAGAAGCAAAAACAGCAATCTCCATATGAAAAGCTTTAATATATTGTTCCACAGTTACTTTGAAGTAAAGATACTATGTAAAATTGCTTTTCCGATGTCTATTTACATATGAAAATAGTTTTTGATGGAATTATCGTTCAGTGAACACCTCAAAAAGTTTTTTGCTTCTACTGTAAAATTTTCCATAGTGGAGATTGCTGACTTTGCTTCTAGGTACCTCAATTATGTAAAGAATCACATGCCTATGCAGGATAGAAGCTTCCAATCCATTAAACAAATCTGACAGAACTCATAGAACTGTTCGGAAACGTAATAAATAGGAGAATCCAAAAGCATAAAAAAGATTAATTACCAGTACTCTTGTCACATAGGTTTAGTATGTGCCTTTACCAGGGTCATCAGGCGTCCTGCTTTTGGATGATACGTCTTCCTCACTTTGGCCTTGTTTTCCTATACTCCTACAGTATTTAAAAATTTACCAAAATGTCCGACATTTTAAAAAATGTGACTATTAAAAACTGGGCTCTTCGTAACTAGTGTTATTTATTGAGTTAAACGTGCTATGGTATCAAGTTATTTCATGATGTAAAAGTATAATGTTCTAGAGCAGTTGTCTTTGCCAAACTCACTCTTCAATTTTTGTTTTGATCTGCTTTAGTCTCGAAATTTCCATTTTACATAATAAATGTTTAATGTTCTTGCCCATGAAAGTCAAATCTTTATTATTTAACAGAGTTAGAAGAGAATGGATGAATTTTTTATTTTATTGGGTTATTTTACGACGCTGTATCAACATCTCAGGTTATTTAGCGTCTGAATGAAGTGAAGGTGATAATGCCGGTGAAATGAGTCCGGGGTCCAGCACCGAAAGTTACCCAGCATTTGCTCGTATTGGGTTGAGGGAAAACCCCGGAAAAAACCTCAACCAGGTAACTTGCCCCAACCAGGATTCGAACCCGGGCCACCTGGTTTCGCGGCCAGACACGCTGACCGTTACTCCACAGGTGTGGACAATGGATGAACTCTATCCCTGCTTAAGATATAACAGAAAATACAGACACATTGAAATTGAAAATGTTAAGTTGTTTGACCAATATTAAGAACTGAAAACATTAAATAAGCGACAATTTCGTCTTGGGAGGGGGGGGGGGATGGATTCTTAGTGGAGTGAATTCTTTCTTCAATTTAAAAGAAGGACAGTTTTTCTGGATTTTTTTTTAAATTTGTGAATTTATTTTTCATTGTCTGGCTCCAATTCAAGTGTAGAAAGAATGTTTTCAATGATTGGAGTGTAATGGCCAGATGAAAGAAACAAAGAAACAGATTATTACCCACTTCTGTGATGGGAACATTTCTTGTGCAGTAGAATTTAAAAAACATGACATGTATAGATTTTCATAATAAATTATTAAAAAGAAAATCCAGTTCTGCTTAAACAAATTTCAGTAAATGAAAAATATAAATCTTGATTACAGACACACGAAAACACACCCCAACGAAATTCTCAACACACAACTCAATTTCAGAACACACATACTCTTTGACTTTACACTATACCACACGAACACACCCTCACAGGAAACAAAACAAGAGGTGCCAAGACCAACAACGACCAGTTTTGAGGATGACCCATAAATAGGTCGAAACATGTAAACAGGGTACGTTAGAATTTAACACAAGAAAGTCTTATCATACATATTCCGAAATGAAAAATATCTAACCTAAGATAGGAAATGAAAAAGGAAAGGAAGCATTCCAATTCTCTTCCCATGAAATGGTTTGTAAAAAATTAAAAAAACTCACATGAAAAAGTTCCTGCAATTGTTATTTACATGCTTCAATTATTATCCAACATGAAACTGATGATTCTTCGGAAATTTACCACAAAAGTAATGCTCATAATTATATATATATACATGAAACCATTCGCATATGTTGGTATCTTTACAGAATCCCATGTCATGGGAGCGCATAATTGTGTAGATTACGTGCAACTGAGTCTTAAGTCGTTAACAGAATTCTAGACTTCAATCAGTAGTTCTATGCAAGGACTCAACATACTTCTAATCAATATTAAGGGTGTTTCACTCACCACATGGTTGGGAAGAAGATCTTCTGTGTCACATGGCTCAAGTTTAATCTTCACTTGACTTTCTGACAAATTGTTGTCTATCTTTTTCTTCAACTCCAATTGGCTCGTCAGCTCTTCATTCCTAATCTGCTCCAAACGAATCTGATGCATGAGATCCTTTGATTTTGTCTTTTCAACTTTTAGATATTCTAGAAGTTCATTGCACCGCCGTCTATATATCCCCAACTTCCTATCCCTGTCTTCCAGCTCCTCTAACAGACACCAGCGCTGCTCTCTCTCACTCTTCAATTCAAGCCTAAGATCTTTCTCCATCTCTTGCAATTGTGTTACCTTGATGCGTATATCTTCTATCACCTGTATTGCCTCCTGCTCCTCCACTGCATCATGTAGAGTAGACGCCATCCTGTTCACATAGATAAAAATATGTCACGCATATACTGTTTCATACCTTATACCGGCACACAGTCTCTCTAAAAAATGTTAAAACATATTGGTAGTGATTCACACTTATATTCACTAACTTCAAAATTTCTCCACTTGTTCACTATCGTGTTCGATACATATAAGGAACCTTTCTCATATGGGTGTTAGATCTGGGCTTCGTGGAGCCCACAAATTATTACTTATTAGCAGAGACCGGAACTTCGGCAGAATGCCTTTTTAAATGTGTTAAATCTATCTTCATTTTGAAAGTAAATCTGTACGAATTATACCTTTGTGATTGAAACGTCCAATGGCAACAGATGCCTGATTATTTCTAAGACATAATCAGAGGTTTTTTGTGAAGATCTTCATTCTTTGTCGAGTGAATTAAGATCCTGTTAATATATGAAGCTCTGAAGGTTGCCGATTAGGTATTAGTATAACAGTTACTGATCTAGATTTGCTTACCTTGAAGTTAGTAGAGAGAGGCATATTCTGTGCTATAGTAAATGAGTGAGGAATAGCATTGAACACAGTCGATGATACTAACTAAATGTTGTTGAACCCAGAAAACTGATTTGTTGTCAGTATGGTGAAGGGCTTGGTGCTGAAGATATGGAGGGAGGAAAATATAAACTCGTTGGTGTCCTTGAAGTAATTTTTAATTACTTCTTTCTTGTTTCTCTCAAATTAAGACACCATTGAGTTATTTTTTATATCTTACGTACCGGTAGTTGACAAATTTTGGAGTTAGGTTATATCACAGTCTAGTATATACAGTCATGAAGCTTGAATTGTGAGGGTACTAGGAACAATAGACTGTGCAGGTACTATTTCGCATTGCCTTTAATGTGACGATAGTAGCGATCCTAGTGGTTAGTAACTATCTATGGATGCATATTTACTACGTATTGAGCTTCGTGACTGTATATACTAGACTGTGGTTATATTGTAATTTCTGTGTAAGAAGATGTGATAGATTTCAATTGGGTAGGATTTAGACATCTGATTCGGATATTTAAGGAGGATAAAAAAGGAAGGTAGAAACAACTCCAAAACGTCATGCTAACATATTAACCGGTAATTAGGCTTATTATACAATCCTAAAAGTCACGTAATAAAACTTACATAGGCCTACATAGGAGAATATTGAGGAAGTGTCTCGCGTCCGTTTTTTATCACTTACCTAAATTCACTGAATTTTATTACACATGCCGGAAATTGTGAATGCCAAATTAAGTTTATCCACTAACATAACTTCTCATAGTTGCCCGAAAGTGGAAAAAACGAAGATTATATATAAGTAGATCTTGATATAACGGTGGTGATTTTGTACTGCACTCTATTGTGTAACGTCTGAATTAAGTCCAACTCCGCCCCGGACCATAGTGTTCATATATGGGGTCGCCATAGTTGAAACGACGACCAGTATTGTTCTCAATGCAGACTTCCCAGTAAAGAAAAGGAAATTGTAGGAAAAACATCGTCATCTGTTCACTATCCGTAGCACAGAACACGCCATTTCGCGTAAAAACAATGCCGAAACTTGTCTCGTACTTTCGTTAAGCCTCGTTCACACTTTTCAAGTAACTTGAATTCTAGTCGCTTGATTCAACATGTTCCAAGTTGACGTGAAGTCAAGGCTAATTCACACGGGGATAGTTTACAGGAGTCAAGTGCTTAGAGCAAGTCGACTTTCCTTCAACTTTCCCCGTGTGATATGGTCGAGACAGTCAAGTTGTGACTTGGCGGTCAAGCAGAATTCGAGTTGACGACCCGTCAACTTTTGTGTCCACTTTCCCGTCACGTGACCAACTTGACTCCACCACTTCCCGCGTGTGAATGCGAACTTGTAGCAACTTGGCAAGTAGAAAGTTTGTAGTTTTAGGCCTACTGTCGAAGTAAATTAATAATTATTAATAATAAGCGCCCCTAAGTGGAATTCCAACGATATCATAAGTGTATGAGAAGTATAAACTTGTATGGAATATACGTGACGAAGAATACCTGAATAAAAACAAGCGGGAATTATTATTCCAGAAACTAGTCAGTGAACTCATGGAACAAGGTTTCCAAAACATAGACGTAGAAGTTGTTCGAAAAAAGTTAAAAACCCTTAAAACAGGACTCATTCTGAGATGTTTCCTGTATTCTGCAGGACCTTCTTCAGCTAATTCTTTCAACAAGGTATTAGATGCACCGTGCATAATTCTTCTACGAATCCATTTCTTAACCCATGTTCTCTTTTCCTTTTTTTTTTCAAGAATATTTTGTAATTCATACAATACAATTAGCTACACACATGCTTGAATATGTGCTGGTGGCAACTTCAGTTCACCAAACTAAAAATGCCAGGTCACTATTGATTTTTATTAACTATAACAGAATACAAGAAATCAAACACCACTACGAATACAACATTCAACGCGCGCTTTTTTTCAAGCATGGTTTCAAGTTTAATGTCAACCGTGTGATCACAAATATAGCATCAAGTTTAGAGGCTTCAAGCACTTGACTCCTGTAAACTATCCCCGTGTGACTCGGGTTTCAAATAATGGCTTGAATTCAAGTTTCAAGTGAAGTTGAATCCCTTTCTACTTTTCACTTGACTTGAAAGGACATTTTTTTAAACTTGAAGAGTGTGAACGTCACTTGATAACCTGAATTCAAGGAGAAAAGCGCGGGAATTTAAATTAACAGCTGTTTTATGAGCGTTAAATTATAGCCATCCTACAAGGAAAACTCAGCTCAGACTCCTCGCGGCGCGCATGCTATACCTCTCAGCCCTCCCCTCTGTCCAGTAGGCGTGAGAGCATGCTAGGAACGGGAGCATACGTCATCTGCGCGAGAGAGTCACGTCCACTGGTTTCTGCGCACTGAGTTTTCCTTGTCGGATGCCTATAACAGCTGATTGTTTTTCTGTTCTCTTGAGAATATAAAAATAATGGGAAACAATAGTAAGTGAAATAATAACCAAATATTTGAATTTCTGAAGTTGTATAAAACTCACGAAGGCTTGTGGATTATAGAAACTGCAAAGTTTCGTGACAGAAATGCAAAGAAAGCCGCCAAGGAAGGAAGAATTCATTGAAGAATTGAACAGCAGAGATTTTAACGTAGACACAGATGGGATATGAAAGACAATTAAAACCGATTAAACTGTAGGTAGAGAAGAAGTGAGGAAGATAGAAGGGATTAAGACTCAATTTGATAGGAAGCTGAATGAATCTCGGTGCTGTTCTGGAAGTCTGGAATGAGAAAATCCCTTCACCACCCAGGATCAGACCCCGGACCTTCCAGTCCATAGCCAGTTGCTCTACTAACTAAGCTACCGAGCCCCATTATTTTAAATACAAATACAAAACATTTTTTTAAATTTTGTCAAAATATATTTCTATTTCAAATACCTCAAAATACTCGATAAGATATATCAAGAAATATGAACATTTCGTTTCAAAGCTAAAATATTTCGATTATAATTTATTAACATTGCAATTAACTACACATCATAAATCATAATTATTCATAAAATATATTTCTGATGGTATCAGGAATTTTACACCAACATTATTCAATGGTTATCGAGCAATGCTGTACAATGTACATTCTGATTAAAATGTTTCATGTTTGAAGTACCGTAGTGAAAACTGCCATCATGGTCTTTTTTTTTTAATATGATCAATGAAAATTATGAATCAAATACATATTACTATTGTGCTATTCGTGCAGTATTCTAGAACAGATAAAATAAAATGTTTGATGTCTCTGTGAGACAATACTGCTTTTATATAGTTATTGGAAATCTAGAATGTTAACATAAAAAGTACACCTGCTGGATTATTGAAAAAAAAAATTGGAAGAAAATATTTTTCGCTAACAAGTTTCTTAATGTTATATCTAAATAGGATGCCTAGACATTCTTCCTTTTTCATATCAGCAATTCAATCATTATCCTAAACTTGATAATTACTGTTCCTTTAAAAATAATTCTCAAAAAGTTAATCAGACAAAGATCCCCTTGTCGGTAAATCCTGCAACAGAGAACAGTCTTTCTACAGGCGTAGAGGAACACAAACTCAACAGTAAAGAATGTTTTAAAAAACTTTAGTAGGATAGCGGCACACCATCGGTTTGCATTCACTTTGTAAACAAAAAATGGAACAAAACAAGGAACAACGGCCTGAAAATAAGAGTTGGAAGAACTATAGAGGTAATGTTAGATTTTAGCTTTACACGAAGTTCATAAAGTCTGTGCTGGGTGCAACACAAGATAGATCGTATGTTTGCTGTCATCTATCCTGTATTGTGTAATCTACCTGCAACTTACAGGCTGCAAGTGAATAAGTGACCAGCAAAACGTTATTTCCAACGAGTTAGAAAGAGAATCTCTTTCTAACTCGTTGGTTATTTCTAGAGAAAAAATTACAATCAAATCTACAAAACAATAAACCAAGTATTGATTTATTAAAGTCTAACAAATAACTGGTCCACACCTGTGGAGTAACAGTTAGCGCGTCTGGCCGTGAAACCAGGTGGCCCGGGTTCGATTTCCGGTCAGACCAAGTTACCTGGTTGAGGTTTTTTCCGGGGTTTTCCCTCAACCCAATATGAGCAAATTCTGGGTAACTTTCGGTGCTGGACCCTGGACTCATTTCACCGGCATTATCACCTTCATCTGATTCAGATGCTAAATAACCTAGGATGTTGATAAAGCGTCGTAAAATAATCCACTAAAATGAAAAAAAAAAATTTAAAAAAAAAACAAATAACTGACTGAGAAGAAAAGAAAAGGGAAATGCTCCCTACAGAATACCAATAAATAAAATTAACAGCAAAATATGTTCAATCAGCAGCAAAGAACATAATTAGCTGTATTGTTGACAGGATTGATGTATATGTATTTCGAATAATTATAACAATAATGCAATAAGAAATCAAATTAGGTTTCTTGATTTAAAATTGTCTTCAATAATAGTAGAATCTTGCCACTTCCTCTCCCGTTTGACATACCGGTAGTTCGTGACAATGATACACATAATTTCACATTTACCTAAAATTCCATGTTTCTGGCATTTTAGGTAAAAATTAATTGGTGATATAATGTTAGAATTCAGTACTTTTTATAATATATTTTGTGTTGGAAATAATTTACGAAAATAATTTGTGATTTTCGACATATGACAGCATTTTACTGGTGATGCGATGTGCTTTCAGAAGGTCGATTCTAATTAATGTACCTCCAATTGTCTCATTTCTTCCCATTTACACTCCCGTTCCTGTAAGTACGGTGTACCTTTCTCTTAATTTGGATCCAAATATTTTTTTCTTCGAAATATTTATATTTGGTTGAGTTGCTAGAGCCATGAGCGCTCTATATATAAAAAATTAATATTTTACACCAAATAGGAAAAAGTTTTTAAAAATTCCGTCCTCTGCCCTTAATCTACATGCGGTCCATTTACGATAAGAACCATTTTGTTCGAAGAAATATACAATCGTTTTGAAAGCGATGATTCTCATGAATACATAGCTCTGTGAACGAAAGACGGAGAAATACCAGGAGCAACGGCTTGAAAATAAGAGTTGGAAGAGGTATAGAGGTCTTGTTAGATTTTAGCTTTACACGAAGTTCAGAAAGTCTCCACCGGGTGCAGCATATGATGCAGCGTGCGGTTGCTGCCATCTGTCCTGTCCTGAATTGTGTAACCTACTTCCAAGTGTAACAGCGACTAGCAAAACGTTATTCCCAAGAATGAAAAGAATAACAATGAAATCTACGAAGCAATAGAACAAAATTCTGATTTATTAAAGTCTAACAAATAACTAAATGAAATATTATATATATAATTAATATTTTACACCAAATAGAAAAAAGTTTAAAAAAATTCCGCCCTCTGCCCTTAATCTACATGCGCTCCATTTACGATAAGAACCATTTTGTTCGAAGAAATATACAATCGTTTTGAAAGCGATGATTCTCATGAATGCAAAGCTTTGTGAACGAAAGATGGAGAAATACCAGGAGCAACGGCTTGAAAATAAGAGTTGGAAGAGGTATAGAGGTCTTGTTAGATTTTAGCTTTACACGAAGTTCAGAAAGTCTCCACTGGGTGCAGCATATGATGCAGCCTGCGGTTGCTTCCATCTGTCCTGAATTGTGTAACCTACTTCCAACTGAAACAGCGACTAGCAAAACGTTATTCCCAAGAATGAAAAGAATAACAATCAAATCTACAAAGCAATAGAACAAAATTGTGATTTATTAAAGTCTAACAAATAACTAAATGAAATAGAAAAGCAGAAAGAAAAAAAGAGAGAAACTCCAAATAAAATAGACATAGTTCGTGACAATGATACACATAATTTCACATTTACCTAAAATTCCATGTTTCTGACGTTTTAGGTAAAATTAATTTGGTGATGTAATGTTAGAATTCAGTACTTTTTATAATGTATTTTGTGTTGGAAATAATTTACGAAAATAATTTGTGATTTTCGACATACGACAGTATTTTATTGGGGGTGTGATGTGCTTTCAGAAGGTCGATTCTAATTAATGTGCCTCCAATTGTCTCATTTCTTTCCATGCGTGCTCCTGTTCTTGTAAGTACGGTAGAGAACGGTAGTTCTCTCAATTTGGCCTAGTACACATTCAGTTATTTATAATTCCAAACCTTGCTATGAATCTCTATATGTATCGTGATTTGACATATTTCGAGTTGCATAATAGTTAATCTACATGCCCTTCGTTTACGATGAGAACCATTTTGTTCAAAGAAATATATAATCATTTTGAAAGCGATGATTCTCATGAACGAAAGTTGAAGAAATACCAGGAGCATCGGCTTGAAAATAAGAGTTGGAAGAGGTATAGTGGTCTTGTTAGATTTTAGTTTTATACGAAGTTCAGAAAGTCTCCTCTGGGTGCAGCACATGATGCAGCGTGCGGTTGCTGCCATCTGTCCTGAATTGTGTAACCTACTTCCAAGTGAAACAGCGAAACGTTATTCCCAAGAATGAAAAGAATAACAATCAAATCTACAAAGCAATAGAACAAATGCTGATTTATTAAAGTCTAACAAATAACTAAATGAACTAGAAAAGGAGAAAGAAAGAAAAAGGAGTCACTCCAAATAGAATAGACATAGTTCGTAACAATGATACACATTATTTCCCATTTCTAAAAAAATTCCATGTTTCTGGCTTTTTAGGTAAAAAATTAATTTGGGGTGATGTAATGACTGTTAGAATTCTTTTTATAATATATTTTGTGTTGAAAATAATTTACGAAAATAATTTGTGATTTTCGACATACGACAATATTTTACTGGGGGTGCGATGTGCTTTCAGAATGTCGATTCTAAGTAATGTGCCAGCATTTGTCTCATTTCTTCCCATTCACACTCCCGTTCCTTGTACAATAATTTTTGAGTGAGTTTTAAGATGTTTTTATTAAAAGTACCGGGTCTCTTGGACCCTTGCCTTTTACAAAAATATGATTTTACAAATTGAAATGTAAATATGTTATGTTACAGAAAATTGATTAATAAGACCGTCAAAGACGGAAGTATTTGTTTGAATTTATGTTATGTTTCTTAGTAAAGGGTTGGCATGATGAAGTAGCTTATTCTTGTTTTGGAAGCGATGATTCTCATTAATTCAAAGTGCGTCCGCTTGGTAGCGCTGGGTGTATCGATACAAGGAGCAACGGACTGAAAATTAAGAGTTGGAGGAGGTATTCAGACTAGCTTTACTGATTGTATGTAAATTATTCTCATAATGAAAAATGACGATCACCATACGCATCCTTTTCGTAAACAAAATCCGGTCGCTATTCACTTGCAAGTAGGTTACGGAATACAGGACAGATGGCAGCATATGGACGCTCTATCATGTGCTGCACCCTGCTCTGAACTTTCTGAACTTCATGCTAAGCTAAAATCTACCATTGTGATTGTCAATGCCTCTTCCAACTCTTAATTTTCAGTCCGTTGCTCCTTGTATCGATACATCTAGCGCTACCAAGCGGATGCACTTTGTATTAATGAGAATCTTCCAAAATTATTGCTAAAGGCGCAAAATTCCTTCGAATCGTAATAATGGAGCGCATGTAGATTAATTATTATGCAACTCGAAATATATCTAATCACGATATGTATAAAGATTCATAACAAGATTTGGAATTATAAATAAATAGCTTAATGTGTGATTTTATAATTATGTGATCAGGGATAATAATTAATCTATATGCGCTCCATTTACGATGAGCACAATTTTGTTCGAAGGAATTTTCCACCTTAAGCAATCGTTTTGTAAGATTTTAATGAATACAACGTGCATCCACTTGGTAAACGTATGATGGTCTCAAGACACTATCTATGATACAAGGAGCAACAGCCTGAAAATAAGAGTTGGACATGGAACAACATAAGCCACCGGCATGGCTCAGTCAGTTAAGGCACTTGCCTGCCGGTCTGAAGTTACGTTCGGGCGTGGGTTCGATCCCCGCTTGGGTTGATTACCTATTTGGTTTTTTTCCGAGGTTTTCCCCAACTGTAAGGTGAATGCCAGGTAATCTATGGCGAATCCTCGGCCTCATCTCGCCATCACCAATCTCGATACTAAATAACCTAGTAGTTGGTACAGAGTCATTAAATAACCAACTAAAAAGAAAATGTATAGAAATTCAGAGTGTGAAAAAGTCTCTCTGAGACACCTGATTGTCGAGATGTCAGAAAGGTAATTTTTGTGTTTGGACTGGGAGGGTTAAAGTACCAAGTTAGGTACCAGTACAGTAACTTACTTCAGTTTCACATTCTTGTCCAAGTGTCGTGCATTGTTAAGCCATTATTTTGCATGTAGAGATAGAATGAGAATAATGTCTGTATTTTACAAGATTTTATCATTGACGAGCTTTACATTGTCGAAGTCTGTAGATCTATGATGTGATCATATGCTTCCAGCCATTCATTCAGAAACGTTCATTCTTATACTCTGAAGTACAATTTGCTTTATTTGGATTATTTTTCTCACAATTTCTAATCTCGTCTAATTTCGTAACACACACACTGAATGAATTAGGCTCCTGTATACTCAGTGCGAACACAGATGTATTCTGCGAAAAAATAAGCTACTTACCTTGACTGCTCCGATTTCAATGTTTAGTTACAATGTAGATACTATGATGTTCTCTTCATTGCATCTCCAGGTAATTGTGTACTGGTCTGTGACATGAGGTTTATTCTTCATTGTCTCCATCAGAGTAGTCGGTTAAGTCTGATAAGTACAGTTTATTAAACATTTATCAGTGGCAAAGAGTTGGCAAAGCAAGTGACCCAAGAGCTAGACAAAGAGCAGGCCCTCAGTAAAACAATCTACAGCAATATGTGTTCATGTTTGCAGTACTAAGGATTGGAGCGGTGCCAAGATGGATTTTTTTTTCAAGATTAAATAAAGCTAGCTACAATTCTTACACGCAGTTTTTTTTGCAAGAAAGAAAAACAGAACATCAAATTACTGGATGCATATAAGATTTACAAGGGAACTGTTACTGAACTCATGTCGAAATCCAAGACTATACAGACAATTTTTCAAAGGAAATATTATTTTATGAAATCCTGAACGAACACAATTTTAAAGAAACATTTTCTAATGTTGATATACGATATATTTAGTACGCTACTTATAGTGTCAAACTGTCAAGAGTACAGGTCATTTTCAAATATTGTTGTTGTAGTTGTTCAAATGTCTAGATGTTTGGCAGTGAGGCCATTAGTCCTCTTGCACTCCTGTACTTCTGAGGTATAGAATCTTCTTTTTGTAGAGTTCTACATCTTCCTAATTGTTCTAAGTTCATGGATTCATTAGAATTGCATAACACACAAAATGGAGAGTTAAGTATTCCAATCCTGTTTAAATGTTCTGCCAGACAGTCATGGCCAGTAATTAACCGGTACATTGCAACTGCAGATTTTCGTGGTAAATGAGAAACAATTCCTGGATCAGATATAAGAATTTGTCACTTCTTGCCTTCAACATTGTTTTTTCAATTTTGTATGTACATTGATTGAAATTTTCTCTTGATTAGCAGTTTTATAGAATAGGATTTCTGTGCCTTTCTTAGCCAAAAACCCTGTAGATTCATTTCCAATTAAATCACAATGTGCTGGGATCCACTGAAGAATAATTTTTCATTTTAATTCTCTTGATGGTAGATGGTATTTGCAAATATTAAATTGATATAAAATCAGCTCCGTACAACCATGAACACCAAAACTGTCTATACATTTATATTGGCACAGGTGGTTAGGGAGAGAAAATTTTCTCACCAACAACCTGCCTCTATCCTTATCGAAACACAATGCAAAATCCTCATTAAGGCTTAGGATTTTCAATAAGCAGTAAATGCAGTCGTCATTATCTTATTCCTAGCTGTCTCACTACTCGAGTCAGTTGATGGTTATCAGTGGTGTTCACATTGTACGTTTTTGAGTTTGAATAGATCCTAAGTATCATGAGCATTCCATTTTGTTATATTCTACCTTACGTTTTCCATATTAACCATTTGTACTAAATGAATTGCTTTTACTATATTCCAATGTATTTTACTTCCTTTTTTTCTATTTTTGTATTATTTTCATGTTGTTTAGTGTCGATTTTATTATGCTATTATTATTATTATTATTATTATTATTATTATTATTTGTAATATGTTAGTATTCTGTTCTTTAAATTTCTGTTACATTTTTAACTGCTTGTATACTTTGTGACCTGGTAGAGTGTAAGAGAAGGCCCTATGGCCTTAACTCTGCCAGTATAAATAAAGTATTATTATTATTATTATTATTATTATTATTATTATTATTATTATTTGTAATATGTTAGTATTCTGTTCTTTAAATTTCTGTTACATTTTTAACTGCTTGTATACTTTGTGACCTGGTAGAGTGTAAGAGAAGGCCCTATGGCCTTAACTCTGCCAGTATAAATAAAGTATTATTATTATTATTATTATTATTATTATTATTATTATTATTATTATTATTTGTAATATGTTAGTATTCTGTTCTTTAAATTTCTGTTAAATTTTTAACTGCTTGTATACTTTGTGACCTGGTAGAGTGTAAGAGAAGGCCCTATGGCCTTAACTCTACCAGTATAAATAAAGTATTATTATTATTATTATTATTATTATTATTATTATTATTATTATTAATCCGGAACGGCATATATAATAAATACTTTTTTATTGAATATTAATAATTTCACTTCTGTTCGTAATTACTGAAGCTGATACTGAAAAATAAGGCAAAACTTTACAATCAGATGGCAGGGACGGCTCCACCACTGCTAAATTCAGTGGCCACATACGATGTGTGCAACTGTGTGGACGAATATTTCCTTCTCTTCCTAAAAATCCCGTGCCAACATAACCCAACTGGACTGGAAAGTGACATATTGAATTTCATGAAATGGACTTCATATACATTATTGACATGTTTGCTGCAAAGAAATAATGTTTCAGAATTAAGTTTTAAGGATGATAGGTTGTGTCTAGGTGATCATTTTAAGGACAGGAACATGGTGTCCCAAATGTAACACTCAAGTTGTCACTGCATAATGTGAAGGATATGCAGCAGGTGGTGTCGTGGTATGTGGCAGTAGAATGAAAGAGAGAGCAGTACAGAGGAATTTTAAAAAATACTGAAGTGGTATGGGGTCTTAGGCACAGGATGTCTAAAGAAGAGAAGACAATAAGAGGTGAAAAATCAGTTTTTATTCAGATTTACTGGAGAGTATCTCACGATAGTGTTCAAATGTCGGCCAATACCTTGATTACACAACTCAAATCATTGGATCATGGACCGTTGGACACTGAAGAACAGTTCATGTGCTTGATCTCGGATATCTTCAGCAGCAGCTAGTTGTTCCAGAGTATTTAAGGGCTTCTAATAGACAAGAGCGCACAAGTATCCCCACAAATAAAAATCAAGTGGCATGAGATTATACAAACCTTTTGTCATCATTGCTTCAATCCCAGGAAAAGCTGTATCATACTTCGGCCTCTTCACCCTTTGATATTTCACTCTTTATTTACAATTCATAGAGACTGAGAGTCCTAGAACTAATCTGAAAGTTGAAATAATAATAATAATAATAATAATAATAATAATAATAATAATAATAATAATAAAAATTTCTTACCTCTGTCCAACATGAAATTTGGAGATTTTCAGATGGTAGACATTTGCTATTATGTGTATGTATACCATATCTGAAACATTTCTATTTGAATCTTTTTAGTGCCTAGTAAGATTACTGATGCTACAAAGTCTCTGATTATACATGTAGCCTGACAGAATATCTAAGATACACTACATACTGGGTGTTCATTTCAAAGTGTGTCATGACATCACTGTTGTTGGGTCACCGATTTGAAGCGAGTTTCAGCTTATATGTTAGAGAAGTTGCCTATTATTTAAGGCGTTCTTCAATCTGAACTTGAGAACGTGTACGGTATAACTTGAACGTCGTAGCAATAGATGGCAGTCTGTGTGGTCTGTACGGTCTGTGTGCTACCATAACCTCTTTCGAACTGTGTTTTGCGCCGGCAAGTCATATGCAGGGTATTTGTTATCATCGGTTGCGTACGGTAACATTCCACAACACAAATCAAATGCTCCGTGTCCATGTTGACCGTCGAAGTTAATGTCAACAAATACGTAAATAATCATCTTAACCCTCTCCCCATATCCCGACAGTACGTATTTCCAAACAGTTCACATTCCTGCCACTACCGGCATTACCGTACGTATCGGTACATACTCTTCAGAATGAACGCCGTACTTGCTAGGCAACTTCTCTACCTCTTAGGTTATACACCTCTGCGGAAGTGTAGGAAGATTGAATTCTCTAGGCTCATCGGCTAGCCACATGATGGCATACAGCGAGCCATGATACATTTTGAACTGAACACCTAGTATAAAGCACTCTATTGAAGTAACATACACAGAAAGTTCGAAAAATACCAACCAGGAACAGCACAAGTATGGAGAATACTCTAAGTTATTAGAGTTATTATTATTCAAACTATTAGATGGGACTCTTTCAGTGAAATGTCAGACTCCGGAAATAATTATAATGGCAACAATAAATTGTAGATTTTAACTATGTACTAGGTATATGAGTGTACATACCATTGTTTAAAAATTGAGTGTCTAGCAAGCACGTTAACTACAATGATCAGGGTTGCCAACTTGATGAGTTAATATTTTTATAGAGTTCAGTTTTAAGATGATTTCGATTGAGTACTTCACTGGTATATTCAGCCATCCTGAGAGTCAGGAAGACAACTCGCAAGAAGATAATGCCACAACAAAGAATAATAAGTTCTAAGATAGGTACTGATGAATCTTGCAAGATAATTTTTTACATTACTTCTACATAATTCTGCTGTAATCGTTTACATTACTTTGTAATTGTATCAATTAACTTGTACAATGTAAATCTGTATAAATCTTGAACTATTGCTTTCAAGTACTCTGTTGAATTTTTATTACTGCAAAATTGTGTACAACTGCTCACTAAAAAAACCTTGATCTAACTGAACCTTAATTAAGACTAGGTTAGCTTGCAGAAACAGTACCCCATTTGGCTTTTGAGTAAGTTTCTAAAATGATTTTAATAGTTTTGATCCTTGTTGTTGTTGTTATTGTTGTCTTTTTTTTTTTTTTGAAGAGTTTTCTAAAAATCCTGTATATATTCAGAAGAATGTCCTATTCATGTGAAGTCTCAAGATGCTTTTCGTTTCTCCAATTCCTAAATATTTTGATGACCTCTTTGCAGTAATCAATAAACCACTACAAAATAAAACTGGTAATAGGTCATGAGGAGAGATTTCTCTTGGGCCATTACCACAATAGAGTGCTATAAACATTGTGCAAAGACTATTTTTTTTTTTCCTGCTTAATGGTGCGTCATCGAAGGAAAAGCGTAATAAAAGTTTTGTTATATTTAACATGTAGAATCACCTCTTAAATTTTGGTGCATCGATCCCCTTCCATTTTGTATATAGTATTAAATTGGATATTATACACTACAGTGTAATGTATTTTATAAGGTGCAAAGAGTGATTTATATGAGTACAATCTTTTTGCACCCTTTTTTTATTGAATAGTATCAAAGTAAGATTAATTCTATGTTTTCCAAGAAAATCAGTTTTGACTAATTCGATTTCTTTCCCCCAGATTCTCTTTAGAGTTCGAATTAAAAATATTCCACTGTGATTTTTATTACTATTATTATTATTATTATTATTATTATTATTATTATTATTATTATTGTTGTTGTTTAGTCAACTGTCCGAACCTCACAAGTGATACCAAGAAGGCACCACGTATGAGGCAACTAGGCCAGAAGATAACGGGTAGGGTGGCCAGTTCCTTTCCCCCTTCATTGCATAATTCATCGACTAGCTACATGTTACACTAGTCAGACTTCAGATATATACAAACAATTGTTTTTCCTCCGACACATATCGTCAAGTGATAGATGTACATATCAGTCAGAATCTTAATCAGAGGATATATTATTATTATTATTATTATTATTATTATTATTATACATAAATTAAATTATTATCTTGTTTAGATTGATCAGTGGGCTGTATCTTCATGGTAACCCTTAGAAAGGTCAGCTGTAATTTTTGTTATCTACCATTATTATTATTATCATTATTATTATTATTATTATTATTATTATTATTATACATAAATTAAATTATTATCTTGTTTGGATTGATCAGTGGGCTGTATCTTCATGGTAACCCTCAGAAAGGTCAGTTGTAATGTTTTGTTATCTACGATTATTATTATTATTATTATTATTACTATTATTATTATTATTATTATTATTATTATTATACATAAATTAAATTATTATCTTGTTTGGATTGATCAGTGGGCTGTATCTTCATGGTAACCCTTAGAAAGGTCAGCTGTAATTTTTTCTTATCTACCATTATTATTATTATTATTATTATTATTATTATTATTATTATACATAAATTAAATTATTATCTTGTTTGGATTGATCAGTGGGCTGTATCTTTATGGTAACCCTTAGAAAGGTCAGCTGTAATTTTTTGTTATCTACGATGATTATTATTATTATTATTATTATTATTATTATTATTATTATTATTATTATACATAAATTAAATTATTATCTTGTTTGGATTGATCAGTGGGCTGTATCTTCATGGTAACCCTTAGAAAGGTCAGCTGTAATTTTTTGTTAAATTATTATCTTGTTTGGATTGATCAGTGGGCTGTATCTTCATGGTAACCCTTAGAAAGGTCAGCTGTAATTTTTTGTTATCTACCATTATTATTATTATTATTATTATTATTATTATTATTATTATTATACATAAATTAAATTATTATCTTGTTTGGATTGATCAGTGGGCTTTATCTTCATGGTAACCCTTAGAAAGGTCAGCTGTAATTTTTTGTTATCTACCATTATTATTATTATTATTATTATTATTATTATTATTATTATTATTATTATTGTAGCAACTCACATTTCTACTACAACTTACCAGAAGTCAAGATTTAGACAATTTTTAATCTGATACTAAATAGATACATGGTAGATTCCAGTAACATGGCGGTTGGTCCTGACGAATTTCAGCATGCTATTCCAGTGACTATAAGGTTTAGAAACATGAAAATGACACAGGATAGGGATTGAATAATGCAATTTTTGGCATATTATTTTTTTTAAACGACACATTTCAAGTGATCCCCTTACTATCTTATGGTTTGTTGCAATCTTAGCAGGAAATTGTTCATGACACCTTGCAATAAACCTGGGATTTCTTGGACTTCTGCCTGTACCCTGTTCTTCAGATCCTGGATACAATGTGTCGTGGTATAAAACACCCCTTCCTTGAGGTAACACTACAGAGAAAAATCAGCAGCAGTAAGATCTGGGGATCGAGCCAACCAGTTGATATCACCAAACCAAGAAATTAAGCACCCAGGAAAAAGATTTCTCAACAACCGCCATAGCCCCAAGTTGTTGAAACCAAATGCAATCCCTGTTTATTGTGTCTCTGAATAATGTCTGTAATATTTGCTGATACCTTTCACCATTCACTGTAACAACTCTCTCATTTTCATCTTCAAAAATGTAAGGACTCCATGATGACTCCAGCAAAAACAGTACACCATACAGCCACCTTTTCACTGTGTATTGACCTTGACCGTTCATGCAGTGCCTAGACAACGTTTAATTGTTGCTGCTTTCATTTCATTTCGACAATTTTGCCAAACTTGTTAGAACCAACATTTCATGAAGAATTTCCAGGTAAAATTGCAACAAACCATAAAATACTAAGGAGATCATTTGAAATGTGTCATTTAAAAAAAATAATGACATGCCAATAAATTGCATTGTTCAGCCCATATCCTGTGTTATTTTGATATTTATAACCCTTATAGTTAGCTTCGAATAGCATGCTGAAATTCTTAGAAAGCATGATGAAAAAGATATTCAGATAGTCAGATTCGCGCATTTTTGTAAGCAGTTTGGTCTAGGACAAACTCTTGTCACTAAAGTATCTATGTCTGCAGTGAAGGGATCTATAAAAATCCTAAGAAACCATCTCTACAGTTATATAGATTGATCTCTTTGCTATGGCGATCTGCTCACTTAAGTTGGGTCTTGCAACCAGTGCTAAATAGACGACTGTGATCATCCAATAGCTAATAGATACAAGGAAATTTTATGTTTCTTCTGGAATTAATGATGTTTTGTTTAGTCTTTTCCAATTATTTGTAATTGTGCTATTTCTTATTCTTTTTCTTCTCCATTGTTTTATTTTTTTTTCCCCATTATAACAACAATTTTATGGTAAGCTTTGTCTTCTAGGCAGCCTTCAGTTGGAGGAAGCTGAATAAAAAATAAAATTTATTCGAAATAATAATATACCATAATATTGTTTTATTTGAGGTTCAGTCTAATTGACATATCACAAGTTTAAAATCAATGACATTTACATATGTAAATGATCATAGTGTATTATGAAAGTTAAAGCAAACTTTTCGCCCTTCGGGCATCATCAGGCAATTTGCATACAATATCTTGTACATTTTTAAGTCTTTGTTGTGGAATGTGTACAAACTGATTAAACACAACCTTTATATAATAATAAAATGAAACAACTATTTATGATTGACTTACGATGAATAAAAATCTAAAATATAAAATACGGGTATACAATATAATATATGTAATCAAATTGTGGCTGAACTGTTGGTCTTATGTTTAAATTATGACATTATAAGACCAGTTCAGCCACAATTTTATTACTTATATTAAATTTTATACCCGTATTTTATATTTTAGATTGTTATTCATCATAAGTTAATCATAAATAGTTGTTTCATTTTATTATTATATAAAGGTTGTGTTTAATCAGTTTGTACACATTCCACAACAAAGACTTAAAAATGTACAAGATATTGTATGCAAATTGCCTGATGATGCCCGAAGGGCGAAAACGTTTGCTTTAATTTTCATAATACACAATGATCATTTACATATGTAAATGTCATTGATTTTAAACTTGTGATATGTCAATTAGACTGAACCTCAAATAAAACAATATTATGATATATTATGCTGAAATTCGTCAGAACCAACTTCTGGACCATGTATAAAGATAAATTAGTTCGCCACAAAATCATAACAATCAGATAGTCACAAGTCACGATGCTGCCTGTCAAATGAAAGTGATAGGGATTTTAAAAAATAAACACTAGTGCAGGTCATATGATTCGTTATTATTATTTTCTTGTTTTCATTTGTGTAAAATAAAAATGACATTTTCTTTCCATGTAAGCTGGCTGCTCAGTTTCATATCAACATTTTCCATAAGAAATAACACTTCCCAGTAAAACTTCTATCTTGCAAAACTCTAACAAAAAATGTCCTTACAACAAGGAGAATACTGGACTCCAGTGAGATACAACACATCTAAAAAGGGCAGGAACACCCAACCACATGTTTGCGGACAATCTCCAAACGAGGCATGAGATACTTTTAACACCCTCATAATAAGGAACTAGCTGTAAATAACACAAATATTGCACCAAAATTCCTTTATCCATAGGAAATGGTTGGGAACTCCTGACAGCATAATCCCTAAACTAATGTTTCTGAAATAACAAAGTCTAAGGATAATGGGCCTCCTGTTTTGGTAAATTGGAGGTTTCACTGAAGAAAAAGGAAAGAAACAGAAACATTTCATGCATGTTAATAAATCTCAACTTTCAATATAAAAAGTTATTTGACTCGAACATATTAAACTTCTAAGAGAATGACCTCATAATTATGTTGGTAATATTGCACACACCTAAAAGAATAATGCATGGATGGAAAACAGGATGCAAAACTCTGATCAACACCCTCTAGTTTCTACAGGAAGAAGTAACAACTGCTGCTTAGTATCATATATGGTACTGAATGTGAGGGGAAAAAAAAAAAAATTATGGGGTGAATATTAGAACTACATCATGGCAAAATTCCTTGTAGTTATCTGTTACATGGATACATCCATGGAAAAATGAAGAATGCAAACTTATACAAGAAATATGAAGAAAAATCGAGGAAAATATATGTCTGTGTATATGCTGATGTTTATGGACCTTAAATGAAACAGTGTTAAAAAAAAATAAAAAAAAATGTATTGCAAAACAGTAGATAGTGCAATACGATTTCAATAATCTAACATTTTTTTCTGTCCATTTTAGATATATTTTAAAAGTTGTATTGCAAGGTAGTGTAAAATATTATGTTTTTTCTCAGTTACATCAGGATCCTCACATTTCCTTTTGGCTCCAACTCGGATTTTCAGTGAAAGACGGGAGTAATAAAAACAGAAATTATTTATTTTAAATTAAATTAGATAGTTTCAGAAAGGTGGTAAATGTTTTATGCACATTATACTTTTGCCACTTTGTGCACTGCTAGACATGAATAGTTAGTTATTCGCTATTCCTACACAAAACAGAAAGATGAATTTCCACAATAGAGCTCTAGTGTTTGAAATGAGGAATCTATACTTTTGCATCCTATTACTAACTCATCCATGAATACTGTTTATCAAATTCCAATCAGTCGATATTAATTTAATATAAAATTAATATTATATAATTCATAAATAAACTGCTAAACTATTAGAATGTTCAACACAAAAAATTTTTCTCAGAAACAGACTACAGCCAATGATTAAACCAATTGAAGAAACCAGTAGCAGCAAAAATATGTAGAATAGAGTGTGAAATAGTTTCTGTGTTTATATAAATGAAAACAGTAACAAGTGCGCATAATCAGGTATTTTTTTAACTGTCGACGTCACTGACATAATATGGTGACCAATTACGGAAAAAGACTTTTCTGTGTACACACTACCGACGTGCACAGGGGGGCAAGTAGATAGAGCTCCCACGTTTTAACACTGGCACTACGTTGTATTTAAAATAACTACTGCCCTTGATTGATTGCAAGTGGTCAATGGTTGAAGCTAGACGGTCGCTTGTCAGATATGCAAGTACATACTGTATACTTCCATTAAAATTAAACCGAATTCTTCTAGTTTTAAAATTACTCGCAAAAAATAAATAAACTATAGATAAAAAAAATACAATGTAATAAAAAGAAAGAAAACTAATATACTGTATATGTTTTGGCACATTCCTCACAACAGCAAGATATCAGTGTCAAAAGATAAAACCGTGTACAACTCATGAAAGAAGGAAGACAGGGTGTGAGAGTGAGAAGGCAATGAGCAAAAAAAAAAAACACACACGTGTCAAGAAACTTTAACAAACTGTGTATGGCACCATAATGTGAAACTATGGCAGTTACAAATATTGTAATTTCATATACAAGTAATTTGCTTTTCCTTTTAAATCAGAGCAGAAGAAAAATCCAAATTTTGAGGAAAGTGATTCTAAACAATTGTGATTTAATTGATGTATGCCTTTCCCCTTCATTCCCCCACATATGTGAATTTTGTCAGATAAATGTGCGAAACTCTCTGTCATTGGTTAGCAACCCCAGGTTTGAGCTGAAGGGGATGAGGGTATTTTTGCTCATATTGGCAGGTATTTCGCGATATTTTGAGACTAGCTGAAGGACTTTGAGATAAATTAGCTGCTTATGTTACTAATATTGAACGTGTCTGTAACTAAGATAGACAAAACCTTAATGAATTTATTAGAATTATTATTTGATCACATCAGCTAGCTGAAATAGCTGGCATGGCAGGGAGTAAACAAGATTGTACTACGAGTGAATAACTTGTCCAATCATAAGTAGTACAGGAAAATACTAAATGGTTTTGTTGATGCTGAGAGGTAGTAATTTTGGACAATAGAAGGGCAACTACTCCGGAGGTTTCTGGTACAAAAACATGTGGGAATCCCTCAATTCAGAATCTCCTGGTTCATAGCCTTATATGCATAACACCTGTCAATGAATATGTGTGACATACACAAATTTAAAATGGTGAGATCAGCCAACGACTCTGTTGTTAATCACAAACATTTCTGCTTTGTATTTTTAAAATTCTGATTGTGAGGTGCAAATATTTTTAAGAAATCATTACAGTGGTTCAGTGCCTGAAGTCTTGAATTCATAATTCTGTGGACCTGGGTTCGCTCCCCGGCATACCCTCAATTATAACTTGTGTTGGGCAAGCCTGTAGTCCAGGTAACATAGGGTTTTTTTCTAGAAGCTCCAGTTCCCCTATGGCATCCCAACAAATCTCCATCCTCTCATCTCATTGCGGGTGTAGTGTAGACTAGCCTCCTTTGACGCACCCTGGGCAACAAATCTGTTGGTAAATTGGTTTACAGAACTGGCTTCATGTGAGTGAATGACAGTCAAGTATCCGCCATTAGTTAAAAAAAAAAAAATCTTAATATCCTGCATAGAAATCCTGATTGTTCAGTGAGAAAGACATTGCTTATTCCACAGAGTAAACTATTGTTCACACTTAATACTCTGTTAACAGGTCTCTCTTAATTGTTTAATATGTTCATATTTTCACATTTTGATACCCTCCACCTTGCTACAAGTGCACCCAACTCACACAATGAGAAAATAGTCAAGAAGTTGTAATGTGTGTATAAAATTAAGTTATAAAAAATTAAAACATGGTCCACAGAATACAGTGCATTCCATTCCAAGGTCAAAGTCACCTCTGATAACATATTTAACATATCATTGTAAACGTCATTAGTGAGTCATTAACTAACACTGATAACCATGTTCAGTCATTCAGCCAGTAGTTAAATTTCCTAATAGTCTTTTATGATAATTTACCGTTACATGTAAGTAGATAACATATCACAAGTTTGTTCTCTTTTTAGTCTTACAGCTTACATAAATGCTAACGTCGTCGGACTTAAAACGATCACTAACAGTCTACGAATTATAAATACTTATTGCTACTAATAGCTAAAAGTCGTACTGTGATTTCTGGAAAGAAAATACATGTTTATGTTGTACAAATTTATATTTATATTTTCAGAGTTTTCATGTAATTAATACATAAAAAGTATTCTTTTGTCTACAATTCGAGATTTAAGTTTCTTTATTTCTTCTAAAAGAAAAATTGTCAATGCTCCAATTTTGTCACAAATAATTTAATGCATACAACAATTTTGACATACAAAATATTAAGAACTTTCACTCGATAATGTCAAAATGTATAAAAACAAGCCAGAAACAGTTTAAAACAATGTTAAATAATAATGATAATCAGATAAAAAGCCATTTATCATAGAAAGTTAATTTTTGAGATAAAATATATAAAATAGTGTGCTTAAAATCCACTGGCACTTAAGGGATCTTATTCTTGAGGTAATTTTAGTTATATTTCATACAAACACGAATCTGCTTCTGAATAATTAATGCAGTTATCCCTCGTGTTAAGAACATCACTACAAACTAAGCATTTTGCCTCCACAGCATTATCAAATGTAGCATGATAGGCAGATAAAATAACAAAGAGGACGTTCTATACAGTCAGATAATTGGTCTGTTTATTATGAAGGTCATCTAGACGCATAATTCAAGCAGAAAATATATATATTTTTTAATATGCTCTAAAAGTCATTTTGATAAAAGAGAACAAAGCACTGAGAAAGTAAATACTATTTTTCAAGAGAAAAAACTTCCAACTTTCTATATTATAAGCACATTAACAATACTTTTTTTAAGAATTTGTTGTGATATTTTTTACAAGAATTTATGCACGTTTTAAGACTCAAATTGTTATAGTAATTTATTATCTAAACTAGTATTTACTTTCACATGAATATCTTTTTTATTCCAAATGAATTCAGGAATAAGATCGACCCTGTATGTATACAAAATTAACAAAATAACTCTTTGACTGTGACCTGTCTGCGTGTTAAATACTCTGGAAAAAGAAAATACCATTAATGCTAAACCAATTTAGAAAAGTAATTTAAAATATAAAAGCAATGACTCGGAAAGATTTGTAATGACATTTCTATAAAACTCAAACAATGGTGTAATTAATGGATAAACAGATAAGACTGACTGAATAAGAAGATTTAAACTGAAAATCTACATAATGTACTTGCAATGGAACACACTGTATCTGCTGCATATGTTCACAGAGTTGCGAACAATGTCTTATATTACTGGGTGTTTTGAAATACTGTGATCCTTGAATGAAACTGAGTCAGTAAAACCCCCAAAACAATAAAAGGCACAACCCATGCACTTCAACGTTATTGCCAAAATGATTATAACACAGGATATGGTTGATAAAATATGATATCTAGAAAATGCACATTACATGTTTCTTTTCTTACGTGTTATGATATTTATTATGAGTAATTACAAATAACCTAAATAATGCTGGACTCTCTGAGCAAGTTTACCTCCTTACAATGATATTTGGAGGATTGAAGAATGCTTCATTCTTCTCTTACGGCTCCGGGCACCAACGATACTTTTTCCGACTACAATGAAATAAAACAACATCCCCAAATTTCACTACAAAGTCTATAAAGTATGTAACTAAATGACCTGAAACATTATTATATAATGTGTATTAATTTATTAATTTAGTTTAGCTTTATTTTGTTTTATCTTCCCTGATGCAATCATCATGAAAAGTTTAAACTGATACGTTAAGTAAAAACACACAGATGCAAAAAATGTAGCACTAAAGATGACCAACAATGATAAATCTTGTTCATTCAAAACATCATCACAGGTGACTAGGAAATTAACAGGTGTTCAAATAATTTTTTTTTTCTAAATGTCAGCGCACGTGTACACACTCTCGCAATCCGCTTTCATATCCGCTTTCCCTAGTATCAATTTGCTCCTCAAGCTCATCGTTGAATCAGCAATAATTGAAGTCATTCCAATTTTGTTCTAGCCCAGACTGGATCGGATATTTCCCGTCACAGTGGGGGGTTTTCCAAATCTCGATTGCAATGCATTGCAGAGTGTTATTTATCTTCACTGCCCATTATATTCATAAGTTTAATGTCATTTAGAACTAATCACCTTGCCAGAGTCTTCATGCCCCTGGTACTTTGGTTTCCCGTGCGTGAATGGAAGGTATCGGTACTTAATCATATGCTGAAAAGAGACAAAGATTGGACAGCATTAATAATAATTCATTCACAAATCATACAGAGAAAAATACAGTAAAACCTCATTTTAAGAACCCCACTTTTAAGAAATTCCCGGTTTTTAGGGATGATTTATTTCCATAAGTTCTAGCATACCATAAAAACAATATAACTGATTCCCGTTTTAAGGGAGAAAATGGGTGAAATTTTGGTCAGTTTTCGAGTAAAAATTCCTTTTCGTTGTATTGTCAAAAAAAAAAAAATCGACAGTTCAAAGTCATTTTTCCACTGACATTTTTTACTGCATGTTCTGAAAAGTATGTTTAACAAAACTACAGAGTCTGCTTTTTGAATGAAGTAAATATTTTCAAAATAAAATATACTAACCAGACACTTAAAAAAAAATGTTTTTATTTTTTTTTTTAATCCAATGCCACCAGGTTGTCTTTTCGACATTTCTGGTCTTCTCTCCTGGCCGTGGCTTAGTTGTAACCCACTTCTGAGGTTGGGGCGCCTGGAAGGCGGAGTTACATTACCCCGATGATGTGATAGGATGATTATGATAATGTAGTGCCAGGAGACGTCTTAAATCTAAACTTAACCTAAATTCCAGACCATGGACGAACACAGGAATAATCCCCTTTAAGGAAAAATTCCTGTGCTCTAACCGGGAATCGAACCCAGGATCTCATGAACTATAGCCAGAAGCTCTGACCACTAGAACATGAGGCTGGTCAGGATCGGAATGTAACCAAGTGTTAAAATACATCTTATCACCAAGTTATAGGCCTACTGTTATTAGGAATAATAACTCAAATTTTTTGGGTTGATTGAGTCTGAAAAGCCTCTTAAGAGCTTCGCCACTAGTTTTAACAAAAATGTAATGTATAGAAACACTCGTTGTTGTAAAGAATATTTCGTGTATGGCATTTCAATGTCCTTGTCACAAAGACTAAGCCTATACACTACTGAATTCTTCATAGTGTAAAGAAATATTCCTTATTATCTCATAACAACAGAAAACACTAAAATCATGCTTATTCAGTCAGTGTAGAACAGACTGAATACTACGAACAAGCAAGATACTCGAATGACCAAAGCTTGAACTTCAAAATGATAACCACATCACAGATAGCAGGGCTAGCTGACTCACGAACGAATGACCTCATTTCATAATAAGAAAATTTTTCAGAAAATATACAATAATCGAGAGAAAAGAGCAATTTATGAACTGACTACCCCTTATTACAAAACACTGTATAAACTAAGGGATATAGAAGTCATTGGTTTAATGGTGAGTGCAAGAAAAAATGTAACTGGCTGGATTAAATTTTCTGAAGTCACTCATACATTCAAAATTCAAATTATAGCTCTGCTGTTAAATTATATGCAAATCAAAGATGCTGTACAATTTTTATCAGGCCTGTCACTCATATTTTGTAAGAGTATTTTGAAAAGTCAACAAATTTTGATATTATCTTTATAGTCTTCCATCTGTTACCATTATGACGAAGTTACATATATTTAGAAAAAAAATTTGTCGCTATCAGTATATGATATGGACAACCACAGATATTACAGAGGTTTTTCACAAAATCATTTTGCTTTTGAAGCCAATGATTCTCTCACTAAATCGAAGTCATAGCTTAACTTTTTGACGACATTGCAAAATTCTTTACAACACAAAAGGAGATCAGAATTAATATTACTTGTGATTCAATTACTCTAGTAAACATTGATTGTTGTCAGATTCAAATTAAGAAGATAAGTGGCATTACTGCAAACTTGCTATATATAAAAGACGCCATTTTTGTATTTTGTTAAAATGGAGGGAAGGGAGGGAGGAATATACATTTCTGGTGTATCGCTAAAATTATATTTTTCTTGAAAATGAGCCAAATTCTAAGAAATTCACTATGCTGCAAGTGCTGTACAACAGTTGAAAATACAATTAAACTTCTCTTGTATTTAACTTTATTGGTTTATTTTACGACGCCTTATCAACTGCGATGATTATGTAGTGTCTGAGTGAGAAGAAGGTGATGATGCCAGCAAAATGAGTCCAGGGTACAGCATTTACTCTTAATGGGTTAAGGGAAAACCCCAGAAAAACCTCAACTAAACGACATTTCATACAAGTTGAGAGGATGCGAAGGCATTTCTTTCCCCTTCTACTTGCCCTGAGTTCGTCACTATAACAGACCGGTAGCTGGTACCTCTTACACCTGCACCCCCCAAGTTGTACACACAAGAAAATAAAATATTAAATAAAGTACATAAATGGATATAAAATACAGGGACACAGATGTTTGACAATTACATGTTTCAGTATATTTCAGTGTCGTTTTTGCAATATTTTCAACTAATGATTAATTAAATAAAGGGATGCTAGTTTGTACAGAGTGATTTATATAGAACTGACACTTTTCTTTCTTTAATTATTCTGTTGGAAATTCATTCAATGACCCATTTTTAGCACCAAATTAAGCAGAGTGTTCTGGAGTTTCGATTCCTTGTCACTAGATGCGCAGATGTTTATGTTTTATTCCTATTGTTGGCAGCTGTTTTCGACATTTTGTGTCAACGTGAAAATGCAGTACACATTAAATCAACGACTCTTCATTGGGCCATCGAAAATCCACATGTCATCCATGAAGCACCTATGCACCCGGTTAAAATCGGAGTTTGGTGCGCAATATCCGCACAGAGAATAGTGGGGCCAATTTTTTTTAACCAGACTGTGAACACTGCAGAGTGCCGACTGATTTTCATGGAGTTTGTTGAGCAACTGGACGATGTAGAGCTGAGTCAAGGATATTTTCAGCAAGATGGCACTACATGCCATACATCAAATGAATCCATGGAACTAATTGCAAGTTTCTTTGACGACCGAATAATTTCCAGGAACCTGTGGCCACCGAGATCTCCGGATTTGACAACGCCGGACTTCTTTCTATGGGATTACTTAAAAGACAGGGTTTACGCCACACATCCCCAGACATTGGACGATCTGAAGCACAACATCACACAGGAGATTCAAGCTACTGACAACAGAGTCCTACAACGAGTGGCCACTAACATGGAACTACGTGTTGACTTGTGCCTTATGCAGGATGGAGGACATTTTCAACATTTGCTATAGAGGTAAATAATCTCCCAAAATTCCTCTACATTTTAGGTATAATAAGTTGTCGCTAGCACAATTCGTTTTGAAACAATTAATGAAAGAAATATGTCAGTTCTATATAAATCACTCTGTATTATGAAGTCAGGGGGGAGCGACACAGTGTAGATTGTCCCATTGTGTATGCTTAGAGTAGCAACTAGTGGTGGAGAAAACATTTATCTTCTGCTGTCGGTAGCTTTTTAATGTGCCAGTTGATATAAACAACAATCAAATGAAATACAAACGCTTAATGTAGATTTTCGAAATATAGATTACCGGTAAACATTTTCAATAATAAGAATTTTCACTATGTTCAAAGTCAATTAGTCGAACGTTAATAAGATAGACAGTAGCATCTTCCCCTTCACGGATGGTAAAGAGTAGTGTTGTTGTTGTTGTTTTTTTCTAATGCCAGGCGTTTGACAATAAAGTCATTTGACCTCTTGCACTCCAATATTTTTCAAAGATATTATCATGACTAGCCACTGAAGCACAGATTTTGAGGTGTTCCGAATCCATTTCTTGGTTTGAGTTGCACAATGGGCAGTTAGGAGACTGATATATTCCAATTCTATGCAGGTGTTTGGCCAAACAATCATGGCCTATTGCCAATCTCAATGCAGCTACAGACGATTTTCGTGGTAAATCGGGAATTAACTGTGGATTTTGATGCAGAGAGTTCCATTTTTTCCCTTGGGATTGAGTTATCAAATTTTGTTTGTTGAAGTCTAAGTATGTAGATTTAATAAATCTCTTCACAGAGTAATACATAGATTTAGTAACAGGTCTGTAAGTAGCAGTGCTGCCCTTCTTTGCTAAAGCATCCGCATTCTCGTTTCCCAGGATTCCACAATGGGATGGTATCCATTGGAATACAATTCTTTTATTGAGTGATATTAATTGAGAGAGCATTTTAGTTATTTCTGCTGTTTGAGATGAAGGTGTGTGTTTAGAGACTATTGATAGAATAGCTGCTTTGGAGTCTGACAATATAACTGCATTCCTAAATTTATTGATGTGGCATAGAAGATTCCTGAGACTCACTTATTGCAATGATTTCTCCATCAAAACTTGTTGTTCCATACCCAAGAGATCTATAAAGTGAGAAGAGACAGCACGTAACACCTGCACCGGCACCTTGTTCTCTGGAGATCAAGGATCCGTTGGTGTATAAATGAAGCCAGTTTTGTGGAGGGTACCTAATATTAATTGTCTCTAAAGACAAATGTTTCAGTATTTCAGTGTTTACTTCTGATTTCAGTATTTCTTCTGTTAAATTTAGATTATATTCTATATTTAATAGAGTTAAAGGGTTTGGTTTAATTTGTAAGTTTCCTTTTAAATTCGGGATATTGATTTTCTGTTTTAATTCTTGAACAATGGATATGAAACTTTTTTAAGTTTTCAATCTACAAAGAGGACTGTATGAATGTAAAGAGTGTGAGTAGAGGGGAAAGCCTATCAACCAAACTGAAATGGGGATTAGGTAACTTGTCGCAACCAGGATTTGAACCTAGACCCACTCACTTCATAATCAGACATGATAACCGTTATTTCACAGCAGTGGACCACTTCTCTTGTTAATTTAAATAATTTTCTCATTATTCACTAAAACCAAAACTCTTACCTATGATGAGGAAGAGAGGGAAGATAATCAAGATTTCTATTGACTTCAAGCTGTTATAAATAACGTACCTTAATTTGTCTCTTCATGGTGATGCAGAAGAGGGTGATGAAATACATGACGAGGATGGGCCAGAACACGGGAATGTTGAAGCAATCGAAGAAAGTGCAGATTATTGCAATTAGCGTTGACTTTGTCACTGAATACCAGAACTTGAACTCGGGAAGTCGACGGATGAACGGTCGGAACTCCTCGTTTGCTCTTGTGGGCAGCTCTGGACCTTCATCTATAACGGTAAATATTATTCAAATAAGCTAGGGAGATGGACCCGCATACTTTTAAGCTGTATTCCAATGTGACCAGGACATCTAGGAATGTTTCAGCACAAGTACCTTCATAGTCTACCGCAGGATCTATCTTCGGAGACAGGAATGCTATGAACAGGTTTAAGTGATAAATTCCCAATGCATAAGTAACAATATACCAGCCCTGAAACAGAGAAAAACAACGAACTGGGTCAGATTACATTTAGCGTGAGAGATAAGACTGTAGAATGTCCGTCTGTTGCTATTTTGTGTATCCCTGAATACCTAATGCTCTATGCCTCTCATAAGTTTTGAAGAACTATACATGCAAGTCTTTTTCAGAACTCAAAGTTCTGATACGTAATAAAGTTTTTGGGAAGATTATTTATTTTAATTCTAAGTTGATTTATTTATTTCATAGTTTCAAACTTTTTCTTCTTTCTGCCCAAAACTTTGTCATCTTATTATTTGTTCTTATTTTGCTTTCTTTCTTTAATAAATTCTTGTGTTATTGTTTGTTTTCACAGACTGTAGTTTCATGACGTTTTCAATTACATTGTATAACATGTGTATGTGTTCTTGTATAGCCCCTATATATGAGTTATACTCGTTGGGGGATACTCAATAAATAAAAAAAAAAATAAATAAGTAAATAAAAAGTTCCATTTAACTTCACATGAGTTGCCTTATGACTTTGAATACATTTTAATAATTTCTTACAATCCTCAAGGTCAACTGTGGGATACAGGGGAACATATAATCCATGTGACAGTGCCTTTTTTTCATCAGTGACCTCAAGGTTATGGGACATGGTATTGATAAGACAGCAAACTCACACAGCCCAGACGAATACAGAGCCAGCATGCTTTTGTCTTTACAGGCTAGCAGACTCTAGTATATACAGTCACGAAGCTCAGTACATAGTAAATATGCATCCAAAGATAGTTGCTAACTACTAGGACCGCTACTATAGCCTCATTACAACAATGCGAAATAGTACCAGCACAGTCTATTGTTCCTAGCACCCTCACAACTCAAGCTTCGTGACTGTATATACTAGACTGTGGTACTAGGTTATCTTCTATCTCACAGCATATGTTTCAAACATTTGAAGACAGTTGCAGGTCACTCAGTAATCTTATCAGTCTACCAATCATATGTGACAGTAAAAGAAAGAGCTACTCGCTAGAAGACAAAGTTAGGTTTATAAAAGAAGTTAAGGCAAATCCCAACAAAACAAAAAGTGAAATTGCAAGAGATCTATAATAAAAGTGTATAACTTAATACAAAGAATAGTAATTAAGAAACCTTTAAGTCTGAATTCATGATTGAAGAAAAAATGTCGCAGTAAATGTATGCAGTGTATTTTATATTAAGCATTCTAGTCAGTTTCTACTGATTAAAACACATTTGGACAAGTTAAAAAAATCCTTAAGTGCTTACAGCTTTCTGTATTCTGTCAAACCGATTCCTAGTTACTCGAAAACTAACTTATATTCAATTCTTATTTGTACTTAGTTCTGAGTTCAGATTAATAAATCATCCCCCTTCAGTTACATACAACCCAGTTCTTAAAATTTTCTACATGATATGTACGGTATCTAGTGATATTTTCTAACAGAAGACATAAAGTGGAAAATGATTACTTACTAAAATTTGACTTGGAAATTTGAAATATCCTATTTGCATATTCCCCATTATCTTCCAAACTCCACGAGGCTCTCTCCCTAGTCAGAAATATTTAATAGACTGTCAAATTAATGAGACACAATTAAAGAAAATCTATGTAGGTTAAGCTGTACCTGTAAGATAAAGACTCTTCCTAGGAAGGCTATTGTCAGAACAGCTGCAAACAACCACCTTGCCAACGAGTAAGGTGTGACATCATCCAATAATTTCTGGTACATCTGAAACAAACAATACAGTCTGTACAGCTTGAATAGCTAGGACAGCTAATCTGTTGTATCTGTGAATACCTGTATAATCTCATGTAAAATAAAAAAAAAATTACTCTACACACGATTATGTCCATGATTCATTTAAAGAAGAAAGAGAAACGATGGCATAATAATGAGAAGAAATTTGGATTACTCTCTTCCACTGCTGCCAGAAAACAAAATGTTTGAAAAGTTGGGGGAAGCTTCCAATGTGTCACATGAAGCATTTCTTCAGTGCTAATTAATTTTACTTTGAAGTAACTGCTCACACATTTTTTTTACATCCTACATGACCCATTATTCCAAGCTAATTCTCATTTTAGTGTGCAATGTTTCTTCCTCAAAAAATGTTACATTATTAAAAACTGATGTATCAAATAGAAAAGGTGTGATTATTTTCCCTTATTTCGTAGAAAAGTAACTATGGCCAAATGGTGTACCAGTAAGTAACCAAAATAATAAACAGTTCATTTAATGGATTATTGTTTCAACATAAATAGGTACCCATTTGTTGTTTAGTCAACAGTTGGAAGACAGGTCTGATAACAAGGCATCACTTACGGGGCAACCAGGCCAGGAGATAATGGGGTAGGGTGGCCAGTTCCTTTCCCCCCTCCATTGCATCCATCGCCGATTAGCTACATATTATACTAATCAGATTTCTAATATACAAACAATTGTTCTTCCTCTGACACATATCGTCAAGTGAGATGTATTGCCTGATAATAGACAATACATATCAGCTAGAACCTCAATCAAAGGCAATGATAGATAGAAATTTAATTTTGAGAGAACATATTTTGGAACTGATACAAAAGAGGGAATATATTTTGGAATGTCCTTTGAATATCGTAAAACTATCCCAGTTTTTACTTTATCTATGTAGGAGATATGATTTGTTATTTAATACACACTATCTGTAAGTCACGCTTTCTCATACATTTGTATGAAGTATAATTTATGCCATAAGTAGACACAAGGATGTGTTAATCTGTTTCAGGGACAAGCACATGATGAACAATTCTAACCTATTTGTCTTTTTTCTGAATTAAATTATATCTACTCATTTTGAAAATAAAAACTTTTACTCAAAGGTTCTGTAAAATCTTAAGAATGCTTAATTTCATTGTAGGCATTTCATGAAGGTGAGACACATTGTCTCATACATTTAAATAGGGTGGCTAAATTTGACAACTCAATCCCAAGGGAAAAAATGGAACTCTCTGCATCAAAATCCACAGTTAATTCCCGATTTACCACGAAAATCGTCTGTAGCTGCATTTAGATTGGCAACAGGCCATGATTGTTTGGCCAAACACCTGCATAGAATTGGAATATATCAGTCCCCTAACTGCCCATTGTGCAACTCAAACCAAGAAATGGATTCGGAACTCCTCAAAATCTGTGCTTCAGTGGCTAGTCATGATAATATCTTTGAAAAATATTGGAGTGCAAGAGGTCAAATGACTTTATTGTCAAACGCCTGGCATTAGAAAACAACAACAACATTTAAATATTCCTGGTGCGACTTATTGTCTCTTTGTTAGAACTACTGTTTGATGATAATATACAATCCTACCTAAAAGTACTGTACTGTCAGTTTCAAGGAATGGCCATCAAACCCTAAAAGTAATGTATGGAAGGAATTGTAAACAATCAGATGTCGATCAATTTACAGATAGGAATGTTAAATGCTTATATTGTCAGGGACGTTAAATGTTTATATTGTCAAATGGACCTTAGTTTCAGGCAGGTACCATTAATACGAGTATTCCTTTAACATAACAAAAGACTTCCTTAAAAAACATGTTACTTACTTACAAATGGCTTTTAAGGAACCTGGAGGTTCATTGCCGCCCTTACCACCATTGGTTCCTATCCCTCGTCGGAAGACCATTGGTTCCTATCCTGAGCAAGATTAATCCAGTCCCTATCATCATATCCCACCTCCCTCAAATCCATTTTAATATTATCCCCTCACTTATGTCTTGATCTCCCCAATGGTCTTTTCCCCTCAGGTCTTCCAACTAACACTCAGTATGCATTTCTAGTAATTTATTTTGAGGCTCTGAAGGATTTTTTTTTCATTCTAAACGTTTAAAACATTCGTAAAGATTAATTTTTTGACCCTACAAAATTATCTGTTAATGTTATAATTGCTTATTAATGAACAAAAATTCGTTCCAGCATCGGGGATCGAACCCAGAACCCCCAGTACTATGCACTGGGTGCTTTAACCACTGAGCTACGCCAAACCTCAATCACCAGCACCAGATTGAATCTTTCTCCTCTGGTACTTTCCCTTAGTGGCCTTACTCCATGTTCGACATATATATTAAGTCAATTGTCACTCTGAGCGCACTCATCTGAGTGATTATAGTGGCCAGGACTCCACAGTATATATGCACTGTTGGCGAATAATCTATATATTTTTTTTTTTGGTCCTACAGAATTATCTGTTACAGCTAAGGCCTAAACTGCCATGTGTAATAACAATGCAACGATGAACAAAAACCACTTACTGCACTGCAGAAATCTAAATGAGAAACAGTAAAAGAGAAATTACTTCTCAGGGCTGTATTGAGGAACAGGAATTAAAAATAGCGAGTGACAATTCAATGAGTGCTATAGAAAAAAAAAGTGTACCGGTACATAAGTTCCCCTCTATGTGAAAACAAAGAAAAAAAAGTAGCAGTAAAATCAACAGTTCCGGTATATATTGATGTTAATATGTGTTTCTTCTTAAGTTAATATACTAGTAAGGGAACTAAGTTGTTAACAAGGACAGCAATGATATTATATCTATATAGGATGATGCAATGCTTAAGCTATTATTGTTAACAAGTTTTAGCGCCTTTATTTGTACAATTATGTTCCCATAATTTCCAAACTATTTGTCCAACCTACAATCTATAGTAATTAGGTACGTATTTGAAAAGGCAATGGTTTCTCACGTATTTTGTACACTGCATATGTAGTATAGCCATCTCTAATATTTAATGGCATGCTCTTAAACATGTAATTTTTTTGCACATTATAAAATTACAAGGGCAATAAATGTTTAACTGTTTCTCTAGTCAATATGTACATATTTGACAAGGTGAAGAAGAATAAAGTATTACTGAAAAAGATTGAAAACTATTTTATGCAAAACACGTGATTATTGTGGCAACCACAGACATCTCAAGGAACTAAAAATTGGTGAAACTTTGGTATCTCCCCACAATACAGAATTCCTCGGCCTCATATCACTTAAATAATCCCCTCAACTAACTCACTTTGTCACGTCACGGACTTGTCACATACTTCGGCCTATTAATGTCAATTAGCTATGCCCTCATTTAACCCAGCTAACTCATAAAGAAACTTAAATCAGACGTCAAACTCGTGTGTGGTGTGGGGCGATATCAAAGATTGGTCATAATATTAATTGCTCATCATATGCTCACATATACAGTGTCTAATTATATAGTTGGTTATATAAGAATGCACATTTTCATACCTGTTGTAGCCGCTTCCATGCTTGAGACAAAACATTCCCCTTTGAATTTGAAACCGTATCATCACCTTGCATCATGATGAATATCGCACCACATCTACTAATTCACTCGTTCAATAAAATACTCTTCCAGGCCTGTGTGACATAAATTTTGTATTAGGTTATGTTTCATAACGGACCATTATACTGTTATGCAACATACTACAACTCACTTTCTTGAACTACTTAAATAACTGATAGTTAAGCTGTGACGGCGAACATGACATTACTTATTTTAGATGTATATATTTAAAAATTACACAACATTTCCCTCATCCATTAATGCGAGCCGTGCCAGAAAGCAGACGAAAGTCGCCTTCAGGATGTTTTCCAAAATTTTGTCCAGTATGAATTTTAATACCATTAGTTGAAATCCTGAGCATGTTACAAGTATTATAGTTATTCACATTTCTTGCTGAAACTATTAAACTGTCATTTTATACTTACATGAAAATTTCCACGTAGATCAACGATCAACCATACACAGCCATAGATTACTAGTCACAGATAAAATAAAATCGCTAAGATATCAATATGGTCGAAATGGCAAACGTCATTATTTCTGTGACAAAAGTAGAACTCAAAGTTAAAGCCACAAAAAAATTACCCAATTCCATTTTAAAGTTATTTAAAACATTAAATCACATTATTATAAGTTTCTGTTACAAGAATAGCTTGAAACTATATATTTAAGGATGTGAAATGTATTGTCACAGCAATCACTGAAATAAGAAGTATCAGTGGAACGTAAAATTGAATAAATCCATTTTATGAAAGGGAATAAGCATTTTTTCAACTGTTATACTGCCAGTAAAGTATATTTATTTTGACATTTAGCATTGAAACAACAATTCAACAGTTTATTTTCCCACAAAATACGCAAAATATAACCAAATCTCAAATTCAGTTACTCATTATTTTGTCTATGCTAGTCTACGCTCTCTGAATCACACCAACCTTCAATAATAAATTGCTGCAATTCTTTTTGGGCAACACATTGCGAGAGCTACAAATATGTGCTTATAACTTTAAAATTAAATGGGATAATCTGTTTATGTTATAGTTTATGACATATACAGCTATTCTATTTAGTCATTAATGAGATTTCCGTGAATAAATTTGCTATCAAAACGACTATCCTGTAGTTGCTCATAAATTGGATGCATTGCTAAAACAAAAGCTATAATGAAGCGCTACTTATTATTTATATCCTACATTGGAACACAATTTAGGTATTTCTTAGTAACTATAATGAGTTGTTTTTAACGTGATCTGTAATATTTTCACATGGCAGACGCCACACACTCTGGCTCTAAACGAAGTCATAGGTTATGTTGTACCTACGCAAGGTTAGGTTAACTTAGGTTAGGTTGGGTGAGGTAAGGTAAGATTTAGAAAGCCAATGGCCTTTGCGCATTTAACCTCTAACACACGCAAGTTAAGGTGATTTTGGAAGTGAAAGCGTCAAATTTATAAGGTATTTTTTTGTGGAGATAAGTTTAATGTTTAAGGTGGCTACTACATGAGTCACGATAATATGTTTTCCCTGGACCAAAAAGACAATACAATCACCTGAACTTGTCTTGCCCAAGTTTCTCCAAATTCTTTAAAACGGTATTCTTCGTCTTACCGGGTACGGTATTTTATTTAGTTGCACATTTACTGCAACTTATTTCAAAAGAGTAAACGAATCTTGTTCATTCTAGTTACCGGTATTGAACTTTAGGTTAGGTGACTTCCATGCGAAATTTGAATTAAATGATCATTTAATAAGGGAGTTGTACAGAATGCAAGAAAAATATCTCCAACATTATTGTGACAAATGGTAGATTTTATCCGTTACTGCATCCATGTAAGTCATTTAATGTTATACTGTCTCAATTTCCTTTTTTTCAGGGCTGTTCAAAAACAAGTAGTACATGCAGAAGGAATAAAACCGGATCCTGACTCAATTCAAGGAATTCTTGAAATCTGTTGTAGGCGTTTTAATCCAGTAAATGAGCCATATGTCTATGTTTCAAGCAGGTATATACTATAGGTTTATATTAAACTTTGCAAAATAATTGTATCCACTGCTAAACTTTAGATATAGGCCTACAGGTACGCAACTCGTTCCAGCATAAGTACCTTGCTGTGTCGAGCCTTGACCCAAAGGACAGGAAATTAAGAAGAGTAAAGAGGTTATGCATTATATTCCGAATAATTATCCCTGGACTAAAGATTTTGGCTAGCTTAGTAGATGTTGCAAAATATTAAGCTAAAATGAGTATGATCAGCGAATATAGTCGAGTATTTTTCCTAGACCAAAAAATTGTACTTTCCATTGAACCAAAAAAAAATTAACCAATGATAGGTACCAGTAAGTATTTTTCCTGGAATAATTATTTCACAAACTTCTCTATAAAAATTGGCCTTCTTTCTCGCTATGTTACAACACAGGTTTTAGCTACTGAGCTATTCTAGAGTAATATTAGTAATAATAGTAATATTATTGCCATTTCATAACAGAACTGATCAAGGTGTCCATGCACTTCGTTCATCTGCTCATGTTGACTTGGAACCTAAAGGCAGGCTGCAGTACACTCCAGAATATTTAACCGTTGGGTTCAACCGCTATTTTGCAAAGGCAAAACTTGATCTTAGGTAAGAAAATCTATTATTATTATTATTATTATTATTATTATTACTAGTAGATTATGTAATTAACAGAATCGATCTTGCAACTGGATAAGTAGCATAGTAGAGATTGTTTATTTTGAATAGAGTACCAGTAGCCAATTTATTTTCCATAACTTGAGATAAAAGTTTTGCACGCATTTATCATCATGATTTATGTGATAGCAGTCACACAGTGTTTCAGTGGGATATCCCACTTTATAAATGGGTCTATTGTTTGACTAAGTAACAAAACATTGACATAACCCAGTGTAAATGAGAGATTACCTCTGAGAAAATAACTTAGAGTTACAAGATCTGGTGGAAGCGTCCCCTCTCCTCCTAGAGACACACTCTTGTCTCTTTCACCATGCTGTCACATACATGCCCCAACATTTGTATATCATCTATGATGTCCGGAGATCTTGGATGGTTCGTGGTTTGTTTCTGTAGACTTTTTTCTTGAGATAGCCTCATAGAAAATAATCCACTGGTGTCAAGTCTGGTGACCTTAAAGGATACAAACCTATCTTAGAATCCTCGAAGAAGCTGCTGATGTGTGCCATGGATTCATTAGAAGTGTGGCATATGAAGTCATTCTGTTCAAAATCTCCCTGCGTAAGTTCGATGTAGTCTAGCTGTTCCAAGAAGTCCATGAAAATATTCTTATACTCATCAGTATTTACAGTTTTTTTAAAGAAAATTAGTCAAATGATCCTGTGACTGCATACTGCACACCACACTCCAACGTTTTATGTGTCATGTACACCTGAGGATTTTCTGACGTCCATATCTTTGTGTTTTGAGAATTTGCATAGCCTGAGAGATAAATGGTTATGTGACAACAATGAAAATTATTATAACAATGTATTGAAGGCACTCTGCCATCTGCCGTTATCCTATCCACTGAAACTCCTGATTTTGTGCATCATTTGAATGTACTTACAGATTTAAAAGTTACATATGGACGCAGAATTACAGTAACAGATTTAAAAGTCACCTATGGACACAGAGTTATAGCTCATTAAGAAGTGGGATGTCCCACTGAAACACTCTGTATATATATGTCATTTTTTCAACACCAGGCTTTAGAAAATTGCTTAAAATCTCTTGTTGCAGAGTTCAGAGTGCGCACATTGTACCAGACACTTTCCATGCCCGTCACAATGTCGTATCCAGAACTTACTTGTACAGACTAGCTGTGCGGAATCCAAATGCTCCACCAATCAACAGTAGCGGGCAGGCAGATATTCCATTTTTAGAATGGAACAGATGTCACTTTATTCCGTAAGTATATGTTTAGTGATTTCAGCAATAATCATATTTTAATAAAGATTTGGTAAATTTGTTATATAAACGACTTTCCTGTTTTAATTGAAGTTATTTATCTTAGTTATCGGGAGAAAATTAAACTCAGAATAAATATGGGAAATGCCTGTTATTATTCGGTTGAGAAGCTTTTGTCATCTAGTCTGCTGTCAAAAAATCTGAAAGTTAGAATTTATAAAACAGTTATATTACCAGTTGTTCTGTATGGCTGTGAAACTTGGACTCTCACTTTGAGAGAGGAACAGAGATTGAGGGTTTTTGAGAATAAGGTTCTTAGGAAAATATTTGGGGCTAAGAGGGATGAAGTTACAGGAGAATGGAGAAAGTTACAAAACGCAGAGCTGCACGCATTGTATCCTTCACCTGACATAATTAGGAACATTAAATCCAGACGTTTGAGATGGGCAGGGCATGTAGCACGTATGGGCGAATCCAAAAATGCACATAGAGTGTTAGTTGGGAGGCCAGAAGGGAAAAGACCTTTGGGGATGCCGAGACGTAGATGGGAAGATAATATTAAAATGGATTTGAGGGAGGTGGGATATGATGGTAGAGACTGGATTAATCTTGCACAGGATAGGGACCGATGGCGGGCTTATGTGAGGGCAGCAATGAACCTCCGGGTTCCTTAAAAGCCAGTAAGTAAGGAAGTATTTATCTTAGTTAATGACTAGTTTCAGCTTGATTTCGGCCATCTTCAGGTTTCTAGTGAGGTCCTTGCTTGTTTCCACTTTCTTTAGGACTCTTATTTAAAGGATTTTTATTACTTGTTTTAATGCATAGTACCTCCCCTCTAAATATTGGAATCTTTTTTCAGAACATCCTATATATAAAGGTAAGAAATATTGTGCATCTATAGTTCTGAGTTTCAACACTGAAGCCTGGAATTTGTTGTTGTTTGCCAGGATGGTGGACCAGTTCGATGTCTCTCTCATGAAAGATGCAGCTGCCCTCTTTCCTGGCACTAGGGACTTCCGGACGTTCATGAACAGTAAGGCGACTCTGCGTGACATTCCCACAGTCAGACAGTTGTTCAAGCTGAACATAACTCCGGGCTCACCTCTGCTAGGCTCACACTTCGACCCGTACTGCTCGCATTACACCTTCTGGAACATCACTTGCCAGTCCAAGTCATTCCTTTACAGACAAGTGGGTACTGCATTAGTTTTATGACAATGTCGCTCATATATTATGTGATAACCAATTTCGATTAAATTAGCAGTGATGGCTACTCATTACTTAGATGTTATAGCGCATTAAGATTTTGTTGAAATATAATTTATTTTTTTATACATTTTACAGTTTGCATAATAGCAAATTATTTACCCTCTCTTTCATTGGCCTTGGTGCTACTTTCCTTTCTAGCACATGAAAAAGCACATACTTCATTCCCTTCTCACATGCATTATACAAGTAATGTGCTATGCAAACCTTTTCAGTGTCACCTCATATTTTATTTTGCCAGAAACCCAGAAAATGTTGTATAAGTTATGCTGGTAATCATGTTCTACTCATAAAACATTTGCACACTGTAGTATATTAAACTGGAAATTTATCCTATGAAGAAGTGGAAAAATTCAAATATCTTGGAGCAACAGTAACAAATATGTTGTTGTTTTCTAATGTCAGGCGTTTGACAGTAAAGTCATTTGACCTCTTGCACTTCAATATTTTTTAAAGATATTGTCATGGTCAGCCACTGAAGCACAGATTTTGAGGTGTTCCGAATCCATTTCTTGGTTTGAGTTGCACAATGGGCAGTTAGGGGACTGATATATTCCAATTCTATGTAGGTGTTTGGCCAAACAGTCATGGCCTGTTGCCAATCTAAATGCAGCTACAGACTATTTGCGTGGTAAATAAAGAATTAACTGTGGATTATGATGCAGAGAGTTCCATTTTTTCCCTTGAGATTATGTTATCAAATTTTGTTTGTTGAAGTCTGAGTATGTATATTTAATGAATCTTTTCAACAGTAACAAATATAAATGACACTTACATATTTAACAAGGTTCATGTTGCTTTGTGAAATCTGGCTCAATTGTAGATACTCTTAAGTCGCAAGTCTGCCTTAGCATTAGTTTTTGCGACTATCTGGGCTGACATTCCCACACATTGATGTGGTTTCTTTGCCACAGGTGCGGCGTATAGTGGGTGCTCTCATTGCTGTTGCCAAAGGACACATTTCTGTTGAGGAGGTGCGATATATGCTGGAGAACCCTTCAAAGGATAGCTGGAATAACAAAATCGTGGTCGTCCCTCCCCACGGACTGTACCTAGTTGACGTGGAGTATGATCCACTTGACATGGTGATGCCTCAAGAAACTAATGAAGATCACCAGCAGAACTTGTCTGGCAGCGAACTGAGTGTGTCTTGTGAAGTTGCTAGTTGAAGGAATCCGTTTTATGTAAGGCTGGCAACTTTTCTTGTTTTCATGAGTCAAAACACAGATAGAGTATCTATTATCATTATCATAATCATTTAAAAAACTTTCTTTATTTAAAAGCTATCAGAACTGACAAAGTGTACCAGATATTCATGAATATATATATATATATATATATATATATATATATATATATATATTTGTTATTCAATCAACTGTCCGAACACAGGTTTCAATCTCATAAGTGACACCAATAAGACAACATCATGAGGCTTGTTACTTCTTCATATAAAATATTCATTATTCATTATCCAGGAACATTTAGCCAGTAGGTAGAATTCCACCACTGACTTTCCTCCTTCCGACATTCAACACAAAGCTCGCTGATAAACATCTTACTAGTTGTTCCTGTGTTCAGGAAAGAAAATGAATTTGTTCTTTACATCTTCTGATCATCGTTGCACATTGGAGTAAATAATGCAGAAAATGAGTAAAATATAAAATAATATTTTTTTTAAATTTGGGAGCTTTTCATCAATACTTTCAACACATCTACCTAAACTTCATATTTTTTTTATATAATCTCTTTCAATTCACTATCATCTTTGGAATTCAGAACATTTTTTACAACATGATCTCAACAAACAAGCGAGATTCAACAGTGTTTGATCTTGTAGCAGTTTGCTTCACTATGAACACTGTATACATTCAGTGTCACCTCCAGTGTTACCAATGTAGCAAATTCCAATGTTACCAACAGTGATGGAGACTGATATTTGTAATAAAGTAGCAATTGATATTCTCACTTTTGTTTTTTTAGTCTCTAATTTTTAAGTATGGGTAAAAAAAAAATGTCCTGACGACCTCTTTCAGGACACTGGGACACATTAGCGAAAAAAGGGTGTTTTCTTATTTTACAGCTTTTATGGGAACCCTAGTAGTAACTATTGATCGATTTATAACAGAAATGAGTCGAAGCTCCACTGTAATTATTCATATTCTAGGGACTTGTTTTTTTTCTCGTTTCAGAATGAGTTTCTTGGAACAGATTAAGGCTCGTATATCTTGCCTGCAGCCTTGCGAAATTTTAGTTACCAGCGCTTCTGGAGAAAGACACAAAGAGAAGATTTCAGCAGGTGGGATTTTAGTGACATCAGAAGCACAGCCCCATGCATCTCTCGGCTTTGTTGTGGACACAAAACCCGACCTGCAGCTAGCGGTAGTGTTGCCAGGCTTGAGCGTGGGCTCGCAGGACGTCGTACAAGACTCAGATCTGCTGGCCAGACATTCAGTCACTCATATCCTGAGTCTTGGCATCAGACCACTGTTACAACGTAGAGCCATGACGTACAGATTTGTGGAGCTCCTAGACCTTCCTGAAACAAGACTCTGCAGCGTGTTAGATGAATGCTTCTCCTTCATAGACAGTGGGATTGAGACAGGAGGACATGTGTTTGTGCACTGCAATGCCGGGGTCTCTAGATCACCCTCAGTGGTGATTGCATATCTCATGAAGCGGCAAGGTATGAGCTTACAGCATGCGTTCTCCCATCTGAAGGAAGTGAGACCATCCATCCAACCTAATCCAGGATTCATCCATCAGTTGAAGGAATACGAAGAGACAATTAAAGCCTCCAACAAAGTATAGTTCTTGTCCAGTGGAGTCATTAAGAGGGACAGAAAGTGGAAAATTTCCCCCTCTCGAGTTTAAGATGAAGAAAAATTATGAGAACAATACTTTTAATATTATAAATATTCCGTTTTTATAAACGATTAAGAAATAAAATACGAACCAGTTAAAAACTTTGCTTAAATGAAACAAAGGCACTACCCTTTCCTAAATTAGTGGTTGTTGGCTATTGCAAATAATTCATTTAATCAAAATGTTCAGAACCTTGGTTTTTCTTCATTTGTTTTCTAATATGCCAGTAAACGTCTGTAAAGTTATTAACACTTTTATCTGAAGTGTTAATGGCTTTGTAGTTCAGTATGTGATGCAAGTTAATAGTTGAATCTTCTTCTCTGCAGAGAACACATTTTGGTGGTGTATAAATTCCAATTCTGAAGAGACACACTGCCAAACAGTCATGTCCAGTTACTAGTCTGTAGATAGCCACTGCTGTTCTTCTTGAAGAATTAGGAATCACATTTTTATTATTATGTTTTTTTATTTCGCATCGATGTTTATTTTCAGTAATGGTTTTTTTTATATTTTTTATTATTTAATATTGTTTGTTTATAACTTTTCTTTATTAATAATTTTGCTGAATAATACAAAATCTCAGAATAAAGTCTTTGTTGGATTGGGGTTTCTTTCTTTACCAAAAAGTATGCATTTTCATTTCTTTCCAGTCCACAACATGAGAGGGACGATCATCTTAACCGGGTTGTTATTCGCCAGATGGAATGGTGCATCAGATAATTGGGATATGCGCAGTGGAAGACTTACAAATAAATAGTGTGAATTTTTGTAACAAATATAATTAACAAATAATGAATAACAATTACATGAATGATTGAATGAAAGTAACATCTAAGTATGAAGTTAAATGAAAAGGAAAGATATTGCAAATTAATCTCAAATATACAATAAACAAATCACTGAACCGTCGAGACCAATATACCTACAAGTCATGATACAATCTGTTTAACCAATTCCCACTAATAGGTTCCTGACCTATTAAATGTTTACCCGCTGGAACATTCTCGCAATATATATATGCAACAACATATGAGATTTCAACATGAATGCCCAGCAAATATAACTCTTAACACGTGCCCCATTAGATTACAATTACCATGAAATGCAACTAACACATTCAACATATATGTTGACTCAGTATTCCACAAAGGTAACCCAATATGAAGCTGTCACACGACTGATCAATGTACACATAACTAATTAAACATTAATCTTGCATAAACTCTACACACAGTAATAATCTCTGTACTATTACAATCAACCTAATCCCAAATGAGAGAGAGAGAGAGAGAGAAACGATGAATAATATATGACCGACAATAGCTTCAAATATGTGTACTCGTCTAAATACCAACTGAAACTCAATACACTCGGATTCATGAATACCAGCGTGTAGAAAATAATGATAACCAATTTGGAATAGTAAATACTAGAATAATTACGAGACCCATACTATTCTAGTTTCATTACACCGCCTATTACGATGTAACCAATAGAGATCGTAATCACCGCGATTTCACCAGACTGTCTTGGAATTTCAATTCGACGTCACTCATCACAACTATATATCCTCACACAATCCCAAATACATAAACCAAGACCTATCATCAGCGAGTGATTTCCATACACGATCCACCAATATATTGCAAACACACACAACCAAATATCAGAATAATTTCACCACCTTAATTTAACTGCTCCAATAATCAATCTAATACAACCTTATCGCACAGCACTGAATCCCAAAATAGATTCCAAACAATCTTTCATGTTGCCCGTAGATTCCTAAGTGAAGTTAATAATGTACAATTCTCGGAACAATCTTACACATCGAACTTAAGTTCCAAAGTGTAGTTTACTATTCGAGCCCTGCTTCCTGAGTGTAGCTATCTATACGAGCCCTGGTTCCTCAATGTAGTTTGCTAATCAATCGCCGGTTCCTGAATGTACTTATTTATCCGAGGCCTGGTTTCTGAGTGAAGTCAAATATAACTGAGCGTAACCAAGAAACCTCGCCTTTCTCTCTCTTTTGTTTAACAAACCCAACTGGCCAATGGGAAATTAGGTACGAAAATGAAAGGATAAGTGGCGCTATCTATGATATGCTGTCGGAGTGAACTCTGTCGGGCGAGATGATGTACTAGTTGGATGACTGGCGCATCGAGCTCGGCTCAAATATCAGAAAGTATCAAATTGCAATGCAACTATTTTTGTAGAAACTTAAATTTAGTACAGCTTTCTTTCACTCCCTTTTCTTCTGATGTTAATGAAACAATAGACTGAATCGCAGATTTCGAATCACAAAATATGGCTACTTCCATATATTATATAATTATTGTTAATGTGTATCATGGAGTTATCAGTTTTTCTGGAATTGATCGAATACTGGTACAGGTACTGTAATCTTTTGTGAACTTTTTTCTTCTTGAATAAACCCAGACTGTGTTATTAAATATCTATTGTGTTGGTTGTACCTTCTGCAGGAATTATCATGTAGCAGACATTTATTTCTCAAATAATAAAAGAGCAATTTTTTTTAATTCAATATAAAATAGGATAATTTTCTGTAATAATTTGCATGGCTGTTTTTAGTGTTGGTTTTACAATTCCAGTGATTATCTATTGTAAATAAATGTACAGTTTTTTATGTTAACTGAAATTAAAATTAATTCTTTATCAGTAAAACTTTGTGTTCATTTGTTCGCATGTACGTCATATTAACAGCAAGTTCATGTGAATTACATATCTCACAAAAGCCACAAAACTGGCTTCATTTATACACCGACGGATCCTTGATCTCCAGAGAACAAGGTGCCGGTGCAGGTGTTACGTGCTGTCTCTTCTCACTTTATAGATCTCTTGGATATGGAACAACAAGTTTTGATGGTGAAATCATTGCAATAAGTGAATGTCTCAGGAATCTTCTATGCCACATCAATAAATTTAGGAATGCAGTTATATTGTCAGACTCCAAAGCAGCTATTCTATCAATCGTCTCTAAACACACACCTTCATCTCAAACAGCAGAAATAACTAAAATGCTCTCTCAATTATTATCACTCAATAAAAGAATTGTATTCCAATGGATACCATCCCATTGTGGAATCCTGGAAAACGAGAATGCGGATGCTTTAGCAAAGAAGGGCAGCACTGCTACTTACAGACCTGTATTAAATCTACGTATTACTCTGTGAAGAGATTTATTAAATCTACATACTTAGACTTCAACAAACAAAATTTGATAACTCAATCCCAAGGGAAAAAATGGAACTCTCTGCATCAAAATCCACAGTTAATTCTCGATTTACCACGAAAATCGTCTGTAGTTGCATTTAGATTGGCAACAGGCCATGATTGTTTGGCCAAACACCTGCATAGAATTGGAATATATCAGTCCCCTAACTGTCCATTGTGCAACTCAAACCAAAAAATGGATTCGGAATACCTCAAAATCTGTGCTTCAGTGGCTGGTCATGATAATATCTTCGAAAAATATTGGAGTGCAAGAGGTCAAATGACTTTATTGTCAAACGCCTGGCATTAGAAAACAACAACGTATCTCATAAGTAATATAAGAAGTTAAAAAGATCTGTCTGTGGAAATCGGAAATATATTGTGAAGTGGGGTAAACTTCACCATAAAAATTAAACCATCAAAAGCGAAATTTGAAGGACATCAATATTTATATTCAAGATCAATACTTATGTAAATGGGAAACTACTAAATTCTTGGGCGTTACATTTGATGATTGTTTGTCTTGGAGACCCCATTGCACAAGTTTAATTTCTAAGCTCAATAGCATTTGTTATCAAATCAGAATTTTGAGGACGATAATAAATCACGATGTATTAATGTCTTATTATTTCGCACACGTCGAGTCTAGGCTTTCATATGGTATTTGTTTTTGGGGATCTGGAACCATGCTGAATGATATATTTATTGCTCAAAAGCGTATTGTCAGATGCATAGCGGGTGTTGACAGTAGGACCTCTTGTAGGGAACATTTTTTACAATATAATATTCTTACTGTTTATGGTTTATACATTTTTAATGTTTTACTACTAATTTATAAAAATCTGTCTGATTTTCATCAAAATTGTGATTTCCATACCTACGACACTCGTAACAAAAATAGTTTAACTATTCCAGTTCACCACCTTACAAACACTAGTAGAACATATATGGTCTTTGGTATTAAAATATACAACAGTTTGCCTGATGACATCAAATATACAAAAAATTCTCTGAAATTTAAGAATTATATAAAAACGAAATTAATAAAATTGTGTCCCTACAGTCTTGAGGATGCACGCATGGGCCGTTGAAATGAATAATGTTTTTTTTTTTTTTATATTTGACTTATTTTACATTAAATTGTAATTGTATATATTTGACTATGTCTATGCATACATTATGCCATCGACAAAAAAGTTTTATCTATCTATCTATCTATCTATCTATCTATCTATCTATCTATCTATCTATCTATCTATCTATCTATCTATCTATCTATCTATCTATCTATCTATCTATCTATCTATCTATCTATCTATCTATCTATCTATCTATCTATCTATCTATCTATCTATCTATCTATCTATCTATCTATCTATCTATCTATCTATCTATCTATCTATCTATCTATCTATCTATCTATCTATCTATCTATCTATCTATCTATCTATCTATCTATCTATCTATCTATCTATCTATCTATCTATCTATCTATCTATCTATCTAATCTATCTATCTATCTATCTATCTATCTAATCTATCTATCTAATCTGTCTGTCTGTCTGTCTATCTATCTATCTATCTATCTTATCTATCTATCTATCTATCTATCTATCTATCTATCTATCTATCTATCTATCTATCTATCTACCTACCTACCTACCTACCTACCTACCTACCTACCTACCTACCTACCTACCTACCTACCTACCTACCTACCTACCTACCTACCTACCTACCTACCTATCTATCTATCTATCTATCTATCTATCTATCTATCTATCTATCTATCTATCATCATATAAGCGCAATATGTTACAAATTAATAAAAAGTACTGTAATTAAGAAATGGGAAAAAAATAATGGACTTTAAAAATATGTTCAGTGCATATGATTTTAAATAATTTTTTTATGGTTAAGTTTACCCCAGCAACCAAGTTTACTTCAATTTACGTTACGGGAAATAGTTCAATTCAGAGAAAATGGGGAAGAGTATGCAGCCACATGCCATACTTCATAAGATCTTCCTTATAAAATCTTGTTACCATAAGAAAAAAATGAAATGATATCAATAGTTGTTGCTTCGACCTCACTCTCTCCTAACAAATAAAATTGGACATTCAAACCCAAAAATCTCAATTTGAGGAGCATCATTTCAAATCGTATTATGTACAAGAAACAGTTTCTTTACAGGAATAATGAAAAACCGACCTACTCATAAACTAGACAAGTTTTCATTACACTTAACACAACCACTTTAAGCATATGTGTGTGTGTGTGTGTATCTAATGCTCTGGATTTAACAATGAAGTCATCATCCTTCTTGCTTCCCAATATTTTGATGGAAGGTCCACAAATGTCCTAAGAGTTTCACAATTAGCCAGGTGCTCCATCTCCATGTCCTCTTCTCTGGTGCATAGTAAGCATTTAGGTGAATTCAGTACTCCAATACGATGGAGGTGTTTACTGAGGCAATCATGACCAGTAATCAATCTAAACATGGCCAAGGCAGATTTTCGAGGAAGATCAGGAATTAGTTTTGGATCTTTGAATGATTCTTTCCATTTTGAATTTTGATGTTTTGCCTGTTCGCTGTAACTTATTCTTTTTATGACTCGCTTTATTGATTCATATGGGAACTTGAAATTTGTTTTTAAGTTGATTTTAGTTCCTTTCTTTGCTAACATATCTGCTTTCTCGTTACCGTTCAGTCCGCAGTGGGCCAGGATCCATTGGAAGACCACTTTTTTTATTTAGCATTTGAATTTGTTTTACTATGCAATGAATTTCTTTTACTTTTTCCATTTTAGGGGATGTAGTTGAGCTGATGGACTGGATTGCAGCTTTGGAGTCAGACAGGATGACTATGTTTTTGCACTGGCTTAGCCAAACAAATACATTTTGAAGTGATGTATAAATGGCTTCAACTTCGCCATCAAAATTTGTTGTGTACTTGCCAACATTTTTATAAAGAGAAAAGTATTGGCAAGTAGCGCCTGCTCCAGCTCCTTCATTTTGATTAAGCATATGTTGCACACTTTAAAAATATGACACCTTGAAATGATCATATTTCAGAGCATGAAAGTTAAAATAAGAAAAATGTATCAAATTCAATTTCGTACACCTGTGGACTGAATATGTTTTGAAATCATGTTTCTCATTTAAACTGATCATATCTCAACAACCAGGAATCTCAGACAGGCATTCTTCATTCCTCTGAATTCTTCTCGATGCAAGTACGCCTAATCCACAAAAATTCTACCCATACGAAGTTGATTTCCATCAAAATGAATGCAAGAATTAAAAGGGCTTCCTCTTTAACAACGTTTGTACAGCAATACTTCCTGTTAGAAGGGGCTGTATGGACGTAGATAACAACAGGGCCAACGGTTACTTGATCTCTGTCTATGATACTAAGATTTCCAACAACACACAATGGTTCAGACTGGAAGACTCCGAAAATTACTTAAATTGAGTCAAAATCGACTATTTTGAAATAATTTTTACTAATAAATAAGGGAAAAAACGGACCTGAGAGAATTTTTACCAATAAATAAGAAAATAACGGTATGCGCGACAATTCCGGCATATTTCCTATATCCTTTTTCTCCAATAGAAACCCCAGTATGGTTGACGCCTCAACCCCATGAAACTAAAAAATGAGCAATCTGACCCCAACATTCTCCCATTAAACTGTCAATATCTGGACAACCAGGCATTGCAGGGAGGTGTTCATGGCACTTCTGAATTCCTCTTGACTTTCTGGGAACAAAGTAATTCACAAAAATCCAATCCCAGACAACATTTGATTTTCGTCCAAAAAAAGGCAAGAGTTTAGTCTTTCCCTCCACCAACATTTGTACGGCAATATCTCTGGCTGGAAGCGAGCTGTATGGACGCAGACAATAATATAGCATAGGAGTCTTCGAACACTATCCACGAGACCAAGGGCTCCCCTTAACTCATAATGATTCAGCCTCGAAGACCCCAGAAATTTTTTTAATTGGGTGAAAATCGACTATTTGGAGAGAATTTTTACCAATAAATAAGTAAATATTGGTACACGCAACAATTTCGGCATATTTCCTGTATACCTGTGTCGCAATGGAGCCCCTAGTATGGTTGGCGCCACAACCCCATAAAACAAAAATTTGTAATCTGACCCCCAAAGTTCTCCATTAAACCGTCAATATCTCGGCAACCAGCGTCGCAGGGAGACTTTCATGGCACTTCTGAATTTTTCTCTACGTATTGGGGCAAAGTAATTCACAAAAATCCATTTCCCGCCAACAGCTGATTTTCGTCCAAAAAGGGACAAGAATTTAGTCTTCCCCACCCCCAACATTTGTAGGGCAATACCTCCCATAAGAGCTGCATGGGCAGAGACAATAACATGGTGTATGGGTCTCCGGTGTCTACCCATGGCACAAAGGGTGCCCTTCAGCTAACAATAGTTTGGCTATAAGACCTCGCAAATTCCTGAAAATCCATCAAAATTTACCCCCCCCCCCCCCCCGGAGAGAATTTTACCTAAGAAATGAAGAAATAGTGGCGCGTGAGACGAATCCGGCATGTTTCCTGTATCATTGTGTCGCAATATAGCCTCCAGTACAGGTGGGCGCAATTCCAGAAAACAAAAAAATGGGCTATCTGACCCCAAAAGTTCTCCCTAATATCTCGGCAACCATGTGTCGCAGAGAGGCGTTCTTGGCACCACTAAATTCCACTCGAAATACTAGGGGCATAGACATTCACAAAAATCCAATCCCCAACAAAAGTGTTTTTACGCACAAAAAGGAGAGAGTTTAATCTCCCTCTCCACCAACAAATGTAGGGCAATATCTCCCACTGAAAAGGAGCTGCATGGGCGGAGTCAATAACATGGCGTATGGGTCCTCGATATCTACCCATAGCACCATGGGTACCCCCCAGGTCACAATAGTTTGGGCTGGAAGACCCTGGAAATCAATGGAAATCTATCAAAATTTCTGAGAATACTTACTTACTTACTCCATGGCAATTACGTTGCTTGAAGGAACAGAGCCTGCCTAGCAATAGAAGTCCATTCTCTTCTGTCCTGAGTTCTTCTCCTCCACGCCCTTACACCCATCTGCTTCATATCTTCTTCAACGCCTTCAATCCATTTCTTCCTAGGTCTCCCAACACATCTACTACCATCCAGCTTCCCTGTATAAATCTTTTTAAGTAACGATCCCTCTTCACTTCTTTCAACATGGCCAGCCCATCTCAACCTTGCACTTCTAATTACTCCATTATATGCAGTTCACCATATATCTCGTAAAGTTTTTCATAACATCCTTCAGATTGCTGAGAGCTCCCACTTGTAACAAGGTTCTCACATTTCAAGTAGCTATACTAAATTCCCGTCCTTTGTTCTTATGCCTTAATCGTCTATTAATTATCCATCCGGCTTCATTTGCTTCAGCTTTCTGAACAGATTACTTTTTTTACGGGGTAGAGTCGTTGGCCCTATGCCCAACCCCCAACCTGGAGGGCTGGGTCCTTTGATTTCGGAATTACCATCTCCTAGATCAGTTGCTTTCTCTACAGCTGCAGAGCCTAATCTGCCTCTCTCTACGTTGAGGGATCTCTTCCGCCTCTTCTGCCGTTGGAACTCTCATTTCTCATCCGCCTTCAGAGCTGTTGGATCTCCTCTTTTGGGTTGCTTCTTTGTCTGGGCCTTCACCTTTGGCCTCTCCGGCATGGGAGACCCTGCCAGTAGCTACGCTACCGCCGACACAGCCCAAAGGATCACCAGACCACACAAACACTCCCACCACCGTTAAGGTCATGCAACCCCTAGGGAGTGACTTTGAAGAGAATTTTATCCATCAAATGAAGAAATGGCGTCACGTGCGATGGGTCCGATATGTTTCCTGTACCCCTCAGTTGTAATAGAGCCTCCAATAGGGTAGCAGTCTCAAAGTTCCAATACTCAAAAATGGGCATTCTGATCCCAACCGTCTTCCATTAAACCAACGACATATTGGCAACAAGACGTCGCAGGGAGCGTTCTTGGCACCTCTGAATTCCTCTCGACGTACTAGGGGCATAGTCATTCACAAAAATCCGATTCCTGACAAAAACTTTTTAAGTCCAAAAAAGGCAAGATTTTAGTCTTTCCATCCGTCAATTTTTGTACGGCAATATCTCCAGCTGAAAGCGAGCTACATTGGCGCAGACAGTAATATGGGGAGGACTGCTCGAACACTATCCACAACACCAAGGGTTCCCATCAAGTCACAATAGTTTAGCCTGGAAGACCCCAGATATTTCTGAAATTGAGTCAAAATCGACTATCTGGAGAGAATTTTTGCTAATAAATAGAGAAATATTGGCATGCACTCCAATTGTCTCCCATTAAACCAACGATATCTCAGCAACCAGGAGTTGCAGGGAGGCATTCATGACTTCTCTAAATTCCTCTCGATGTACTGGGATTAAAGTAATTCACAAAAATCCAATCTCCGTCAACAGTTGATTTTCGTCCAAAAAGAGGTAGAGTTTAGTCGTACTCTCCGCCAACATTTGTACAGCAATATCTCGGGCTAGAAGCGAGCTGCATTGATGCAGACAATAATAAGGCGTAGGACTCTTCGAATACCATCCAAGACACTAAAGGGTTTCACTTAACACAATAGTTTAGCCTGGAAGTTTCCAGGTATTTCTGAAAATGAGTAAAAAATGATTATCTGGAGAGAATTTTTAACAATAAATAAGGAAATATCGGCACGAGCAATGTTTCCGATTTATTTTCTGAATACCTGTGTCCCAATAGAGCCGCCCATACATCTGATGCCTCAACCCCATAAAACTAAAAAATGGGTAACATGACCTCAAAGTTGTCCCATTAAACCGTCAATATCTCGGCAACAAGACGTCGCAGGGAGATGTTCATGGCACTTCTGAATTGAAAAATCCGATCCCTGTCCAGAGTTGATTTTCGTCCAAAAACAGCAGTCTTCCCTCCGCCAACATTTTTACGGCAATACCTTTCACTGGAGAGGAGCTGCGTGAGCAGAGACAATAACATGACATATGAATCTTCGATGTCTATCCATGGCACAAAGGGTGCCCCTCAGTTCACAATACATTGGGCTGGAAGACCCCGCTAATTTCTGGAAATCCATCAAAATTGACCCTCCAGAGAGAATTTTACCCAAGAAATGAAGAAATAGCAACACATGCGACGAATACGGCATGTTTCCTGTATCCTTGTGTCGCAATATAGCCTCCAGTATGGTTGGGGCCTCAACCCCAGAAAACTAAAAAAATGGGCAATCTGACCCAAAAATTCCTCCTAATATCTCGGCAACCATGTGTCGCAGAGAGGAGTTCTTGGCACCACTGAATTCCTCTCGACATACTAGGGGTATAATCATTCACAAAAATTCGATCCTCCACAATAGTTTTTTACGCCCAAAAAAAGGCAATAGCTCATGCTGCAAATGAGTTGCATGGCCGGAGAGAATTACATGGTGTATGGGTCCTCGACCTCTATCCATGACACCAAAGGTGGCCCTTAGGTCGCAATAGTTTGGCCAGGAAGAACCTCCAAATTCCTGGAAGTCCATCAAAATCGACTCTCAGAAGATAATTTAATCCAATAAATAAAGAGCGGCCCCTGCGACATGTTTCCTGTACCCCTATGTCGCAATAGAGCCTCCAGTATGGTTGGAACCCAAACCTCCGAAAATTCAAGAATGGGCAATCCAATCCCAATTGTCTCCCCTTAAACCGATGATATCTTGGCAACTGGACGTCATAGAGAGGTGTTCTTGGCACCACTAAATTCCTCTCGAAGTACTAGGGGTATAGACATTCACAAAAATCTGATCTCCGACAAAAGTTTTTTTACGCACAAAAAAAGGCAACATATGCAACATTCCTCTCCACTAACATACAGTATGTAGGACAATATCTCCCACTGACAGGAGCTGCATGGGCGGAGTCAATAACATGGCATATGGGTCCTCAATATCTATCCATAGCAAAAAACATTACATCAAATGTGCTTCATAACAGACGCAAGAAGCCTTGGACTTACTCACCCATTGGTCTACAAGATGGCGACTGAAAATGAACGGTGAAAAAGGTAAAGCAGTAGTTTTTACAAGGAGATTCCCATGATTGTTACAACCACTCTCTGTTCAGAATCAACACATCCCCTTCAAAACAACGGTCAGATATCTTGGTTTGGAAATGGACAGTAGATTGGCATGCAGACAACATAATTATACAGTTAGTGCGAGACAAGAGCTGTGCAAAGATTCTTAGCTTTACATCCAATACTTAAAAGCTTCATTTCCCTCAAATCTAACTATGCAATCCAAAGAGTTGTGTGCAGAACCAATATAGGAGCTGATTTTTACATTACTAATGCACAATTGTACAGCAACATGGAAATCATTTTATTTAGTGACTACATGCAACACTTACGTAAATATTATCTTCAGAAACTACAAACACACCCTAACCCACTTATTAAACCATAATTACACACAATATTCAGTGAACAATAATGTTAACTTCTGTGTTAAAATCATTGACTCTGAAACTTTACCTATATATCCAGCTCACAAGTCTCCGTTTCTGATGAAGATGGTCACACTTAATTTACGAACTCATGTTTTTACTAAGCAATATTCTTGTTAAGGCAAGGGTCCATGTGACCTGGAACTTGTAATGACATGTGTCTTTACTGACCCACCAAATAAATAAAAAATAAAAAAGTTCGTAATGAATGATGATTGAAAATTATTGGGATGTCACAGGAAATCAAGAGAACCTGGAAAAAACCCCGTGTTGCTTCGACTACAGGATTGCCCAACACATGTAATAAATTCAGGATGAACCTGGTAGACATAAAATTGTAATAAGCCAAATAAGTTGAATAACGTCAGTTTTCTATTGAGATAGTCACTGGAAGCCTTTGATATTTTTTTCGAACGAGTGTCCCACTCATGAATACTGTCCAGCTATACAACCAAAAGTCTGAGTCCCACTGATACAAGATAACGATCAGTATGTTATACTAAATTACATCATGTACAAAGGTAACAACATGTGGTATAATAAATGTAGATAAATATATAAGGAATAATTTTATTTCCAACAGATGTCTTAAGATGCCACTTCTTGAAGTACAAGTCTTACTACATAATATTTTATAACATTTGTTTTTTACAATTCATTTCTGATATACAAATTACATTAAAAAAATACAAACAGACTTCTATTAAAAGAAATTCCATCAGAAGTAACATAACATTTAAGAAAAACAAAAATTGGGACTTATCTGGTTATTCATTATCTACAAAAGTAACTGAAAAAAACTATAGACAACTTTTTTTCTGATTCTCTTACTTACAATCAGTATACCTTCCAACACCACACTACTTATTGAGAGTCACAGTTGTAATTTTCAGTTGCATCCTCTAAAATGTTCTTAGGCTGCAGCTATGTTGAATTTTTTAAATATTGCTTACCTGACCATGACAGCACTAATTTGCAACCTACATTTATTATTATGTCTCGTGACCAGAATATTGTACGAAATCGAAATATAAAAATTGGAGATTTAGCCTTCGAAGAGTGGAGAAATTTAGATATCTTGGAGCAACAGTAACAAATATAAATGACACTCAGGAGGAAAGTAAACACAGAATAAATATGGGAAATGCCTGTTATTATTCGGTTGAGAAGCTTTTGTCATCTAGTATGCTGTCAAAAAAATCTGAAAGTTAGAATTTATAAAACAGTTATATTACCAGTTGTTCTGTATGGTTGTGAAACTTGGACCCTCACTTTGAGAGAGGAACAGAGATTAAGAGTGTTTGAGAATAACGTTCTTAGGAAAATATTTGGGGCTAAGAGGGATGAAGTTACAGGAGAATGGAGAAAGTTACACAACACAGAACTGCACGCTTTGTATTCTTCACCTGACATAATTAGGAACATTAAATCCAGAAGATTGAGATGGACAGGGCATGTAGCACGTATGAGCGAATCCAGAAATGCTTATAGAGTGTTAGTTGGGAGCCCAGAGGGGAAAAGACCTTTGGGGAGGCCGAGACGTAGATGGGAGGATAATATTAAAATGGATTTGAGGGAGGTGGGATATGATGGTAGAGACTGGATTAATCTTGCACAGGATAGGGACCGATGGTGGGCTTATGTAAGGGCGGCAATGAACCTCCGGGTTCCTTAAAAGCCATTTGCAAATAGGTAATGGAGACTCAAACATTTAAGAAATGTAACCAAAACTAAAATTTATATTAAATAATTCACTGAAAGATATTAGTATTCTGAAAATAGTGGACAGAAGTGGTAAGAAATTAAGTATGGCTGGTGATCAATGAACTTAAAAATTACGTGACTTCAGAGAGAAATAGTTAAGATATTCACTTGTACACTAAGGGAAAGGGCTTAAATTATATAGCATCTGAGAAATACTGACCTATATTTTGAGTAACTGTTATCGATTTAAAACCTCAACATTTCTTATTTCCAATTGGTCCCATTATGTTTACATCTCCATACATACATTTAACATTTTCTTTAAAAATCTGTATGTCCTCGTTTTCGTTCTGATGAAATTTCTTGCAGGCCTATCACAATTTCTGTCTTTAATCTTTTCTAATATGTTGTTCGAAGTCTTAGTCTATTACAAAATCCTTCATGTATTCAAGAATAAAATAGATTTGCATTGACTGTTATGGAATTAAATTGTTTGTAATGAAATGACAAACATCTGTAGCTGTTACACTTCCTTCTTCCCTGGAATGTGTTCAGTGAGCACTATTTGTAATACACAGCTGATATTTCACTATTTACAACTTTAATAAACATTAATTTGTTCGCTTTCATTCAATTATGTTACAATGTGTAACATTTTAGCATTGTCTAATTTCCATACTTGGCTCGTCTTTTTGCATGCAACTATTGCCATACTGCTGGTAACTACACACGAATCACCATAAATCATATATTATGATGATGAATCACAGCAAGAAGATAGGATGTCTCGGAGAGATCGCTAAAGAAAGTTTGAACACTTACTATATGGCCAGTGATACTGTGTAAAATTAAAAAATTGTAAGCTTATACTTGATCATCTGATAATACGAAGTTTGTCAAGTATAGATGTAATGATAAGAAATTTTCATTGACTTTGACTGTAATTATTTAATTCTGTGGTGTATTCGTGTATTTTATAATGATAGTAGGAAGTTACTTTTGTGTGGACATTAATATCAGTTATAAAAAAGTACATTTTTCTCAGACTGTACAGAAGTTTTCAAAACCACCTTTCTACTTTGAAAAAATAGCTTTTAGCAACCACAATTATTGACAAATCTAAAAGTAAATCGTTCTAAATAGTTACATGTCTAGTATTAATGTGGATATTTCAGTTATGACAATATTGTAGGTAACTTACAGTCTCAGACATTGAATGTATGAATGGGTTGTTGTTTGTTGTTGTTTAGTCAACTGTCTGAAGACAGGTTTGAACCCCATAAGTAACACCAATAAGGCATCCCTCATGAAGCAACTAGGCCAGGAGATAATGGGGTAGGGAGGCCAGTTCCTTTCCCCCTCCAATGCATACATTGCCGATTAGCTACATATTCCACTAATCAGACTTCAGATGCATACAAACAATTGTTCTTCCTCTGACACACATTGTCAAGTGAGATGTACTGCCTGATAATAGATGTACATATCAGCCAGAACCTCATTCAGAGGTAGTATGAATAGGTATTAACTGAATTTTTAGATTCTAAATTATTTTTATTTACAGTTTAGAACCTTCTATAGAATTGGAAGAAAAGCGGTTTTATTCATTATACTTCAATTTCATATGTAATTTTTAAGTACACCAATGCAATTTTAATTATAATAGTCAACAGTGAAAAATAGCGTTTCATATATATTAAAGGGCACAACATATGCAAATATTGTACAGTAAATCATTGAATAAATAAAGTTTTATAATACTGAGCAAAACAGCCAATTCTTTCAAAACTGAAGAATTAACTAACATCTATCTTTGGTTATTGTTCCACTGAGAAAACCTGTATCAAAATTATAAAATGAAGTTTCGAATGATAATGAGAGAAATTGTACAGAAACAAATGCATATCAATATCTTTGATTCTTTTCCAAATACCATAAATTATGTAACAGTTTGATTTAGAAAATAAAAACATGATTTCCCATGGAAATAATTTCTTGGGCAGAAGAAATTTCACATTTTAAACCAACTGACAGCAAATTTAAGAGATCAAATTACAAAAAAAAAGTAAAAAGACATAAAAATGTAAACTGTAATCAATTAATCAATCCCTACTAGAAGGCCAAATAATTGAACCATTGCTGTAACAGTAATTCTTGTTCAACACAGCATTTCTTAAAATTCCATTTTTATAATTCTAAGTGACGAGAGAAGTTCCATAATAAAACTGAAAACACTGCAATGTACTCGGCAGAAAGTAAATGCAGTAATAATGCTACATTAAATGAGGTTAAATGAATATTTATGCCAAGAAAAAAAAAAAAGAGAGAACAAGCTTAAAAGGCACAATTTGCATTTAATCTTTGTAGCAGTCAGGAGAAATAACAGAGTACATTGCTATTTTTACTAACATATTCCAAAATTTAGGGATATAAAATCAAAATATGATGTAGAAAAAATGCACAAACAGTGGTTGATAATGTAAGAGTCAATAAGGACATGAATGAATAGTACAGGAAACATACGATGGTAGCACCAAGATAATATTTTGCGAAGCAGATATTCTTATCACAAAGAAAGAAAGACAACCTAGTAAAAGGATCCTTAAGGAAGAACAGCTGGAAGCTTTCCAAATCACAGTCGTAAATGAAGAAACAGATGTGTACGAGAAAGTTAGCTATATTCAAGAAAGTCAATTTTATTCCTAACCTGGGTACTGTATACTCCCTGTCTAACACAAACAGGAATTTTACTTCATAAGAGTGACAGGTAATTAGGAATTCAGAGTTCAAAGAAATTCATTGCTTCAATATACTTCTTAAGAAACTTACAGAAAACTATAAAACTATCAGTTCAGTGTTGAAAGAGACATCTTGTATCAGACAATTCGGAATTAGGCTGGCCGTCCACTGGAACCGAATTCGGCCGAATAACAATTCGGCCGTTTACAGTCGTACACAGCCGAATGACCCCACAACAAGAGAATGCATTGGCACGCGTCCATTACACTCACCCTATTCGGCCGTTTGCAGCCAAAGACGGCCGAATGACGATTGGATCCAATTCAGATGGGATTTTCCGGTCTCATTCGGCCGAACAGAGCAACACATGGTCACTGTTTCCATAAATTTCGCCATGAACGCAGAAAAATTAATTAGATCTTTTTCGTTAAACAAGTGAACTAAAACTTTTAAGGCTTAACAAATTCCTATTCATGTACTACTTACTTTAATATCCCTGACAAACGTTTTTCAGGTGGTACAACTTCTCTGAAATTTTACCATTTTGAGATTGATGGACAAATTACATTTAAAATATAATGAAATGTATAAACATTCATCCGATAGTAATCGAAGAACATAGCACTATCTTCTAGAAGTTTATTGTGTAAGTGTAGATGATGAAACTTACACAACACAGAACTGCAACGCTGTATTCCTTACCTGACATAATTAGGAACATTAAATCCAGACGTTTGAGATGGGCAGGGCATGTAGAATGTATGGGCGAATCCAGAAATGCATATAGAGTGTTAGTTGGGAGGCCGAGACGTAAATAGGAGAATAATACGAGTATTAAAGGATTTGAGGGAGGTGGGATTTGATGATAGAGACTGGATTAATCTTGCACAGGATAGGGACCGATGGCGGACTTTTGTGACAGCGACGATGAACCTGGGGTTCCTTAAAAGCCATTTGTATATATGTATGTACTTTTTTAGTTGGCTATTTAACGACGCTGTATCAACTACGAGGTTATTTACCGTCGATGAGGCTGGTGATAGCGAGATGATATTTGGCGAGATAAGCCGAGGATTCGCCATAGATTACCTGGCATTTAACTTACGGTTGGGGAAAACCTCGGAAAAAGCCCAAACGTAATCAGTCCAAGCGAGGATCGAACCCGCGCTCGAGCGCAACTTCAGACCGGCAGGCAAGCGCCTTAACCGTCTGAGCCACGCTGGTGGCTGTATGTATGTATGTGTTAAGTATAAGCATGTAGCACGAGGACATATGTACAACTGGTAATTGATGGCCGAAGCGTCGGCTCCAGTGGACGATCGATCGGCTCTTCTGCCAGTTGTCCGGCATTCGGCTGTATACGGCCTAACAAATATTCGGCCGTTCAAGGTGCCAGTGGACGGCTAGGCTTATGCTTCATATTAAAGTGATGGAAACTTATGAATACAGAATTCAAAGAAATTTCTTGGCAGACAATTCGGAATTAAATACTTCAAAATATAGTGACAGAAAACTATGAATTCTCTGCATTAGTATACTTCATAAGAAAGTGAGAGAAATCTATGAATTAAGAGTTCGAAGAAAAAATTTTTCAGTAAGAAAATGCCCAACTTCAATTAAAGCTACGTGACAGACAGTTATGAATTCAAAATTCAAAGAAATTCTATGTGTAAGGCAATTCGAAACTATACTGAAATAGTAGTAGAGAATACAATTCCACATTGTACTTCTATATTACATAAAAACTACATTCTAGAAAGGTATGAATTCAGAATTCAAATAAGCTTACTGTATAAGACAATTAAAAATTTTATTACACTTTATAATAAATAAAAGCTGAATAGCGGAGGGTTGGGAGTTCAAAGTTCACTGGCCACAGAAATTAATCTCTCATAACAAGGGACGAGTCTATGAGACAAAAATATACATGCAGACCAGCATGTGGGGCAGTGTAATACAGTCTGACTTCCTAAGAAAGATTCTGATGTAATCACAGGGCTGACAGTATGCATTGTGTAAATAAAAATATCTCGTGGTGTTCAGGAACCAATTATCACAAACTGGAATATATTCTATAATAATAACACGCAATTACTGAACTGGAGATTATGCTCCGTGTTGCAAAGGCACGATTAGTTTGGCATGAATTCAACATTTTCAAAGCTAACTCTTTTAATGAGGCAATAACAGAAAACTATTACAATGTACTCTGCCCAAAGATCAACTCCGTGGGACTCACTGCGTAATTGTAGGAATTCCTGGACCTGATGCCAATATATGTCCCCCACCATAGTGTCTGATCTATGGCATCATGCCTAGGACTCGCATTACAGATTGTGCACTGGTTTGAGACTCCATGAAGAAGAAATTTTCTCATGAAATTTCGGCCCAGTGTACAGACCAGAGCCCATCCAGCATCGTGATGAATTTGGGAAGCTACAATAGGTAGCGAAATCCAGTTATGACAACCAGATATAATGACTGGGGATTCATAGCGCTAACCAACAGATACCTCCGTTCTGGTTAGATGATTGTTCACCTCTGCTGAGGCATGTGGATGTAAGGCCGGCAGCCAGTTGGATGGCCTTGACCCTTAATGGGTTGTCACACCAGGGATGACAACACATGAGTATTCCGATATGACACCAGACAAGTGAAAAATAATTTGTCCCATTACAGTATACACACTAGTTAACGAGTAGGCTTATTGCTTCGAGTTCAAGATTTTTATATGCATCTATATAAACTATTTTCAATTATTCTCTTACACAACAGATTTTAACAGTAAAACTATCACTATTAATAACAGCATCAACGTCATTATGTACAAACAATTTCAAAAATGTACATATATATTAAGTTTGCATTATTTATGGTTTCAACTTCAATTAATGGTTTCAAGGTATGAAATCACTGCAGTAATCCTACAGCTTTATCAGCGAGGTCTTCTTTTAAGGAGGATGAATAGTTAAAATATTTTTAAGTAAGATACTGTTGTGTGAAAATTCTATCAGTATGCATCTTATTTTTGTGATACAATGCTGCATCACTGATTCTGTTCAGGATGCTTCAACTCGACTGATATTAAAACATTTTCATTTCTCTATTAAAAATAGAAATCTCGAGCAGTACACATTTTTAGTGAGTACCGAGACTATTCACTCAATTCACAGTGACGGAAAGGGTCAAATTAAAATCTGTAGATACACAGTCAAACGATGAGAGCATCAGTTTTCCATGCCAGAGATTTGGGTTCAAATTTCTATCAAAGTAGAACATATGGTAAATAATAGAAAGATTCCGTGGGGATTCTTGATTCCCTACCAGTATTCCACCATTTTTTCATCATCATCATCGTCGTCGTCGTCGTCCTCATCATCATCATCATCATCATCATCATCAAATTTGATGTAACATAGATCAAATTGTGCATCACTGGCAAAGTCTATAATGGAAAAGTAAACTACGGTTTCCACGTGTTATTTCTAGAAGGAGATGCTAAAGTCAATGATAAATGTCAAAATACGCCTGAGAAGAGGGAGGAGAATAAATTAGCATCTAGTAACAACGCTCCTTGTAATCTCCACATGATAAAAGAGGAACTGTAAAACGTATCTAAATTCAGGCTAGAAGCACTGAGTTGGCAATGAGTCTTATTGCTGATTGGATAGTTCAATTTTCTCACATGACTTCCTTTACTGCTCCATAACACGATTACATCAAAATCTTTCCAATGTGACACAAGATTTGGTGTGCATATTCCACTAAAAGCAGGGACTTCGATCCCTGAAGACAATTAACTGGATGCTCAAGACAAGCTCGTCCAAGTGTGGAAATATCAAATGCCTTATAAAGTTTAAGTACACATTTCTCTTATAAATATACATACACTTTCAGGTCCCCTATGGTATTCAATAATTAATGTTTAATATATATTATTATAATAAAATGTATAATAAAATAGCCTATATGGGTTTGCATTCACTTTCAATTGAACCTGACACTCTGGGCTAATAGAAGTGTGTTCATAACTATACTTAAGTACCAATCTCCCTAAAACTTTGTAATTTCAAAAAAATACTTTAAAAAATAAATAATCAGATATGTATATTTTGTTTCTAAGTACAACATAGTAATGTATAATTGTTAGCAAAAATGTTATTAGAAAGTATTTCAAATATTAAGATAGCACTCCATGTTGCATCACACAGCAAACAATGACATGTGCAGGACAAGAATTCTCATCACTTGGACACCGAACAGTGGAAGACTGATTTTCGTGCACACATCAAAGCCGACTGCTCCTACGCTAATAACCCACAATTATAGATTAGCTCACCAATCTGAATATGGCAAGCTGTCATAATCATATTTTCCAGATCGGCATTTCTTATTAATTTAAATATATACACTGAATAGATATAGATATTACCCAGTATGTTTCTAGTGCAAACACCTTGTAAATACGCACCAACAAGTCTTAACCCATTGCCTTACTAAGCCAGCTATGAGATGGACGGTACAAAATAATACTAAGTTAATTCACAACTGGCTTTGATCGATTACGGCGAGGAAGTGAAGCTATTTCAAGTAATGTGCTAATGATTAGTAGTAAGTCGGTGCATGATAAAACAAACTCACAAGGCAACAAGTTAACTTGAACAAATGAAAGGAGTGAGTGATATTAATCCTATTCTGCTGGTCCAATGTCCTCATTAACTGGATTGCGCGATTTTGACAAAGCTTTGATAAAATTTATTGTTAAGAACAAAGTACAGTGAAGTGTTGTTTTAGTGAAAGCGAAACTAAGGGCATTATTTCTCTATTCACGGTTAGATCACAGAATGGGTTCCTAAGATATAAATTTACAAGTTGCGAAAGATATCTTCACTGACTGAAAGCATCTTGTCATCTTTCTATGGACCTTCAAATGTATTCTATTTTATGATTTTTCATAGTGATTTCAAAATGCATTATTACCTAAAATACCGAACCACATTACATAACAATAATCTGGAGAGAACAACACTGTTAACACACACAAATAATGTTATAATCAGAGACCAGAACTTTTGTAGAATGCCTTTTCAAATGTGTTAAATCTATCTTCATTTTGAAACTAAATCTGTACGAATTATACCTTTGTGATTGAAATGTCACAGTTTCATGTTGCCCTTTTCTGCCTTTTTTTAATATAAATGCTTAATTTACAAAATAAATGCTTTTTTTTTTTGCCTTTATTTGATTATTTATCTATTATTTATTAATTTATTATTAAAAATTGCCTACAGGTATATTTTAATTTATTCCTATAACCGCTACAATGAAAATAACTTCACTGAATATATATTATTGTCTTTCAGTCAGTTCATATTCTCTTTGCAACAATAAGTGCTGCCGTGCAAAAATGTATAACAGTAAGCGTTTTCATTATCGCTTGTGTTTATTTAACAAGACAACAATGAGTGCGGGTCTAACATTATTTTCAACGGTTATTTTTCTTTCAGTTTTCATTGCAACGTTGTTGTAGCTAGCAGCAAGATGTCGAAATTCAGTGTTCCTTTGCGCAGCAAATTGCAAAGTTATGTTAATACTTTTGGATCCAACGTATTTTGTACTGACGGTAAAGTACTTACATGCAAAATATGTGAGCAGTCAGTGAACTACAGAAAGAAATATTTCATATCGCAACATATCAGTACAACCAAACACAAAAATGCACTTTCCAAGGCTACTGGGAAGAACATTTCTTTGCTTCCAACAGTAATTGCAACATCGAGTCGAAAACCTCAATTTGCATTCGACTTATGTAAAGCTTTTCTTGCTGCCGAAATCCCTTTGTGGAAAGTGCAAGGTTGTGGATCTAGTGCAAGGTTTTTGTAATTGCCTTTTATTGCGTATTTTAGGTATTTATAATGCCTTTTTGCCTGCCTATTTTAGCTATTTATGATGCCTTTTTGCCTGTCTATTTTAACAATTCATAATACCTAAACTTCCAGTCTCTGGTTATAATTTTATTATATTCAATAGTTTATATTTATTTTTAGTAGTGACTACATTTCATTATACGAATGGACACCTTCAAAATGTTGTTATATCAACACTTCACTGTACAGACCCAGAAACAAAATTTGGGTCATCTGAATTTTTCAATTTTCTGTCCAATTTTTTCAAATTTTTAGATGTTCACTTTGTCATCCACTTTGAATATGCAATCTGTGCTTAGAAGTATCTAACATTGCAAAGGATGGAGAACACAGAATGACAACCGCTGCATTCATATTTCACAAGCATACTGCTAAAGTGAAGACATATAGCTCTGCCATAGTATCACAGTACTGCAATTCATATATTGAGAACGAAAAGGACAAAATTAGAATTACCTACCAGCTCATTAAGATTACTCGCTGACCTAGCCAAACATGCAGTATTATTTATTTGTAAAAGAATTTTCATAATAAATAGAATTTTGGCAAAAACTAGTTTTTAAATATTCACAAATTGGCATATTCCACTTATGTTACCTTAATAATGAAAGTTTGAAGCTATATCATAAATATTACAAAAAGCTTTCATATTTATACTGTATATATGCATATAAATAACACTTAGATGATGAATGATACTTTTCTAAGTAATGTTACTTACCAGAAGCACTTGGAAAAATAAGACATAATATTTGTTTAAACAGCAATCATTCACCATATTATAAATTGACGTATCTCACAATGATATCCAAGAAAAGCAATTATTAATCTTCAACCATTTTTTTTTTTTTTTTCAGAATCTTTAAAGTTGTTGTTTAGTCAACTGTCCTCAAAAAAATTACAACACAGTCAACAGTACACAACCGATGGAAACTGATTTACACGAACATTAAGACATTTGCACATTTCTGTTGTTTTTTTAATGGATATTTGGGCAAAATGTAAATCCCGAATTAATTTCCCATCTCATAAAGACATCATTAGGACCACTTTATAACAAGCAATAAATTACAATTTAGTGTAATACATGCTGCAAAACATGGAACATAAGTATTTTATCATTCCAAGCTATTTCATTCGAATTGTAGTGGCCAGTTCCTTTCTTCCTCGGTGGCATACATCGCTGACTAGTAGCATTTCACTGATCAGACTTGAGATACCCGGTATGCAACAATTGTTCTTCCTCTGACATATATCATCAAGTGAGATGTACTGCTTCATGATAGATTTACATATAAGCCAGAACCTCAATCAGAGGTACCACAAATCAAGATATGTACATTAATATTACTTTTAAAGTGGGAAAGACTGTGGAAGAAGATTAATGCTTTCTCTTCAACATGGATTAAACTAATTTAGACACGTTCCTCACAGTATGACTCTTATCTCTTACGACAGGAGGTGTATCATACAAATGTTAAAAGTACATCATGCTTTTTACCCAGTTCACAGTAATATAAAATCAACATAAAATAAGCTGCCATATAAACAAACACCACATGTAATACAAAAATGGCATAAAATTGAGCACAATGATCTGTCACTTCAGAGAGATGACATCCAGAATTGCACCTGGACAAAGTTAACACTCTTACATTATCTGACGACACTTTCCTCAATATAATAGTTTGAGAAGTCCCACTACCTTAATCCGTATGTCTTATAATTTATTTTATTGAATGGCGTGAGGATGTTGGCAGCCTTTTGTTCATGTACATCACTAGTTATTCATCAGTTCATCAAAATACTGTTAAATTGTAAAACATCTTCAAATACAATATATTTAAATATAACATTCTGTAGTGCTTGGATTATTTATGGCACAGGTTGCAAAATCTCAGATCAACAATGACATCTAAATCTTATTACCTGGAACCTCTCTTTCTTCCCAAATACCTATATGAAAACTTTATGCTTACGGCTAAAGACAAATAAAAAGTTCCTATACAGTATCATTTTAAACCATTAAAATTGTTTGCCATCATAGATTATTAGAAGCTTAAGCATTTTCTGTCACTTGGCATACAGGAAACTGCTACTTTTAGAATGCAGTAAGTCTCAGCGCCTAAGGGGACTGCAACCAGCACAACAGATGAGTGGAGGAGTTGCCGCCTCAGCAAGGCAAACTGTAGTCACATCATACACACAGCATTCTCCTTAAGTAGCAATCGGCCAACTAGTTTTTCAGTAAAATGGCTGCCATAGCAAGGCGCATTGCAATTTGATACCTTGCTTCTTGACTTCTCTCGTGAGGTGGGTATTAAGTTATCTCGTAATAAAAGTAAAACATTTATACAAACACGTTTTAGAAACATGTAGAAGTAGTTCATATCAGATTTTTGAGACCACTGTTGGGAATCATATAAAACAGGATGAAAAGCAATATCACAGACAGGAAATAAATTAAAAGTCAAAGATAAAATTGCAAACTATTAAAACCATCAAGAAGAAAAAAAAAACGTGAAAACACTGATATAATAGAAACAGATAACTACAATGTTTTAAAAATGAGATGACGAGATCAAATCAACAACATTCCTAAGAATATCTATACAAGAATAGGTTGTCATTTAAAACAATTCTTCAAACTCAAGAGAAAAGCATAACTGCATTTGAAGCTAATATGCTCAATAAATTTGGCAGAAAAAATCCCCTGTATACCTATTTCCCTCTATGTGATGATGTTATCAAATGCTCTTTTGTAATACAATTTATTTATATTTTATATATAAAATATGAATATGATTCACTTGTTTTCTTCTTCTAAAAGTAACTTGTCTACAAAGTATTGCTTTCATATTCCATGTACTTTCATAATTCATTATGTGTTTTTCATCAGAAATACATAAATACTTGATTTGGAGCTGAGATAATTTCAGTTTGAATAAATTTTTCAGATTTTATTACGTTCTTCAGAACTAGGCCAGAAACTCTGTTTTTGTGGAGTCTGGCATACCATGAACAGGAAGTGCACAACATTGATCTTTGCTTTCGTCTCTAACAGAGCACATGGACCAGAGAATTTAAATCTGATATTCTCTGACATGACGTGGATATTATTTCTGGGCAGGGGTGAAAGGAGCTGTTTGTAATATTTCGATTGACGATTTTTAAATTACAATAATTGCTGGCTGCCACTTAATTTAAACACAAATGTTCAATCAGTGTTATACGTTATAGCAAAATGAGTCATCCTCAATGTATAACTGTGCACATTTCTTTTTCTTTGCAGTTTCATGGTTTTTTTTTTATTTGTGTTTGTATTTTTTGGCAACACAATTAAAACTATAGTTATTTTGCTGAACTTGTAACACTGAACAGGTATGTCCATTACTATTTTATATAAAGACCATTCGTTATCTCGTGAAATCAAATGTATATGTGTGCTGTAGCTTAAGTAGGAACCCTATGATGGAGGTAAGTGAGCTAGATGTTACAAGTGAAAGTGCTGCAAGAGAGGAAAGCTTCCCAGTCACTTTCTTCTTCCCCTCGTGCACAGATAGGTTTCACAAGGTAACGAATGGTCCATATCTTATTTCCATTTACCCCTAGTAAAATAGTATTTAGTTAATAAATGCTACTTCTTAAAATTAATACTAAAAAATGCTATTTTCTTTTAATTTCCGCCATAAATACATAAAATTAATTATATAATTTCAACAAATAACATATGAATATTACTGTAGTGTTCCACGACTTTTTCATCTTAGTTTGAAGTCATTAGAGAGAAACAATCTGTATATGATATAAATAGAAATAGTTATATAAGACGGAGGTCTCTCTGTAAACTCTCTATACCATCAAGTAGAATATGAGACATTAAGATATAACTCTACTACAGCAGACTCGTGGTATTTTAGGTTTTTAGGTGTATTACAATCTTTACGCAATAATTTATACAAACTCACAGTTCAGACATATCATTTTCTGTTAATTTATGTCAATCATTTTGAAGTCACGTATGTTAAAATTCAAAAGGGCCACTTGCACATTTTTCAAGTAATATACTGCAATGAAGATGTTTTAAAACATTCCGAATTATAAAATTGTTGATGTAGATACACATTTTAACTATTTGTAAATTGATGAGCTTAGCAAAAATGCATATCAAAAATTAATTTCATAATAATGAAATTTCCTTCAACATAATAATGTTATTATTTCAAACCTGAAGTTCAAAGACGACATTTTAAATGACCTACTTTTCAGAAAGCTGTAAACAAGACACTGAATAGTAACACAATTCCAAATTTCTCGCAAACCAGAATTGCTTAAACACTGATTAGAGTAATCCTTACATAATAAAAAAGTGGTGTAGTTTTTGAGTATATAAACTGTGTGATGGAAGAAGACAGCTTCTTCCACCAAATGGTTCAAATAACCAAACACTATGCCACAATCCAATCTCCTGCAATGATTAGCTCAGAACTAGCTTATGTTTATGCTTATTTTAACTCGGTGTTTCTCAAAATATGGTCCACAGACCACCACTACATGTCCTCGAGATGTAGACTACTGGGCTGATATGTGAACTATTTACTTTAAGAAATATTAATGTGATTAGCATGCTGTAATTATTTGATTTAAAATGGAAAATGTTCAAGGTCTAAAGTCGATAATCAATGGCACAGAATGCACATCGACAATCTAAGATCAACTTAAAGGAATGGTTCTTCCACACGACCAAAATTTGTATAACAGTGCTGATTATTTTCAGCAAGCCCTCGAACTACAAACAAATTCATTGCTGAACACTAGCCAGTAAAGTTTTAAGATGCTTCTAGCATTGTTAAAAATATGTAAATATCAGCACAACGTCACATTCTACCATCAATATCCATGGGTAATAACTTCCGTCCTGTTAGCACATCTGAGCTTGCACAGCAAACTGACTGCCCACTGTGATGCTGAACAACTTCTTCACTAGCCAGAAACGACTTTCCCCACTGGAGATCCAACCGTCTTCTTACTGGAGTTCCAGCCTTTAAAACAACTTATTTATAATATTTAATCAGCAAAGGGAAGAAGTACCTGATATCTCAACTTCTCCTCCTAAAAGACACCGTTGCTCCATTTCTTCCAAATCAATCTCTTGTTTGTAAGCCTTTCTGAATAGTGGCATATGAACAAATAATTACTTTCAGGAAAAGAGTAACATTATAGAACTAGAATCTAAGAGGAATGTGTTTGGTGACTGGTTACCTCTCTTACTTAAACTGCTGTTCTCAGACTTGCGCCTCTTGCTGGCAGAGAGTTGCTCTTAGCTGGAATCTCCCTGGAATGTGAATGTGCCACCACTATCGACAAGCACTGCACCCACTCCTCTGCATTCTTTCCTCCTTTGGGTTTCAGGATGAGGGACTGGTCCCCTGTGAAGATCTCGAAGGCCTTCGGAATGTTTCTTGCCCCTCGACTGACCTTCACACTGCGAATCTGGTTCACTTCTATCGGAGTAACATCTTTGTCATCCTTCTGGAAACAATCATAAGATTACAAAAATACTTACACATTACACCAGTATTTATCAAACTATGAACTGTCACTGAATGCCGAAATTACTTCTGATCCCCTTGTGGATCATTTATCAAACTCAAATTTATTTTTTCGAACATATTTAGGAACTTATGTAATGTAGGTTGACAGTGTTAGTTTGGCTTTGATAAAGTGCAGCTCGTTTATTCTGGCATTTGTTGTGCTGCAATAGTAAAGACACATTCATTGAGGGAACACATACAAGATTTTTCAAAAGTACTGCATAATTGCAATTAAAATTGAATGAGAGGATTTTGAACAGAAAGTTTAAACACATCAAATCCAGCATTTAGAAAGAAATATTTTAATGGAAACAAAATATTTTTGCGGCTATTGTTGTGTGACTTATGAGATCATCAAGAACATTTATTCTGGCATTTGTTGTGCTGCAATAGTAAAGACACATTCATTGAGGGAACACATACAAGATTTTTCAAAAGTACTGCATAATTGCAATTAAAATTGAATGAGAGGATTTTGAACAGAAAGTTTAAACACATCAAATCCAGCATTTAGAAAGAAATATTTTAATGGAAACAAAATATTTTTGCGGCTATTGTTGTGTGACTTATGAGATCATCAAGAACATTTTCAAATGAGACCTTATAGTTTTTTAATGTAATTTGAAAGAGCATGTCTTTTTAAGTGAAATTTCATTTGTTTTGTACAGAAGCACTGTGGTTATGGTTACTATGGTAACAATTTTATTGTTTAGTACATATATTTTGTTAATCCCTGTGTTATGACTATTTCCTGTACATAACCTTTCAGCTCACAATGCATGTACATGTACAAGCTAATCCTCCAAGTACAACTTATTTGTTAACTTTGAATAAATGTACTAAGGATATTCTGAAACATTTTCTTGTTAAAATAAGAAAATGAGCTTATTCAACATACGACCAAAAGGATGTCCAACTTACAGAATAGAGACGTATCCAAGACATAAAGAATTCAAACCTTGTAAATTTACAACATTCTAACCGGTTCAAAAGGAAAACATCCAAGATGGAGGATATCCAGAATATAGAGGTTTCCAACTTGAGAAGTTTTATTGCATTCTGAAATTCAAGAAAGAGGGTAATGTTTTGACAATGCTCTTTAAAAAGAAATTTGATAAGTAACCCAGTAAATTACTTTAAAAAATGACAAAATTGCAATATATGGTTTTGGGTACTACATTTTTAAGTATTTCAAAGCACAATACAAAGATATTTGGGTATAAGAAAGTCTTCAGTAAAATGAAATACCATTTTAAAATATTTTCGCATTATTATATTTCCTAATACTGTAGCTCTTTTATTTTAAGACTTCGAATAATTTGTCACCAACACTCACTGAGCCCTTACAGTGGTAAATGCCCTAGATGTATTTGAATCTATTCTTCAAAACTTAATTTGGAACAGATTTCCTTAAAATATCGCGTTTCTAATTCGCATGCTTCCAATATCAACTCCGAGATTTAAGTAACAGTGACCCCAAAAGCAAATAGTAACTTACAGAGCCCTTATGTGAGAGCTAAGATCCAAACAGAGTGAAATATGGCAAAAAGTAACTTACAGAGCCCTTATACGAGAGATGTGCTCCAGACAGAGTGAAATATCGCGTCCTCCACCGCTTGAAGATCTTCCAACGCCCTTTCTTCTCCTTCAACTGTCCCTCAATGACAGGCTGACTGTCCTGCAGGAAGCCCACTGCTCGCTCAGGGTGGTTACACAGGAAGCAGCCCCACTGAGCTGCTCCGTTGGGCCCCGGAGTTCCAGTTGCTTCAAACACGTCAAAGAAGCCACTGTGTCGCAGCTCGTTCAGCAGAGATTCTTGATCCTGCAGACAACACAACAAGAATATAAGTACTGATGCTCCATAATATGTACATTGCATACATGAATAGAAGGAAGTAGCCACTTAATCCTGTAGTTTTCTTATTATCATTGCCTTTTGATCTGTGACATCAATATTGGCTGTATAAAACTAACAAATTCCTGGCAATTCGTCACAGAACTTATGCTCACGAGAGAACACTGGGCATGCTTCAGTACCGATCTCTGCCTTAGGCGCCACTGGCGTAGCTCAGTTGGCAAGCACACTTGGCTGCTGATCTGCAACTGTGTTGCTTGGGGGTGTTTTAGATCCCCACTTGAGGGCTACTCCCACTATGGGGGAAAAGGTGACGAAGGGAATCGAAGTGAAGGAGGGAGAAAAAAAACACACACACACGCACACACGCACCCCCCCCCCCCCCCCGTCTTCGCTAAAGCATCCCAGGATTCTGCAAGGGGATGGTATCCATTGGAATACAATTCTCTTATTGAGTGTTATTGAGAGAGCATTTTAGTTATTTCTGCTGTTTGAGATGAAGGTGTGTGTCTAGAGACAATTGATAGAATAGCTGCTTTGGAATCTGACAATATAACTGCATTCTTAAATTTATTGATGTGGCATAGAAGATTCCTAAGACTTTCACTTTTTAAAATGTAATATCCTGTACCAGGTAGATTTGGCTCCAAATACTTAAGATTTTCTACAAATACGAGTAATCTTACATTCTTCAATAATATATGTTATAAATTCGAGTACTGTATTGTAGACTCAAAGATGGCTTGATTGTGAAGTTATACATATCTCTTTCGAAAATTTTACTACATTGACAACTTGTTCTCCTCATATATTCTCTTTAAGTTCTATTTCAGATGTTATTAAATGTCATTTCAGTTGCACGTTTTTCTCACTTATGCGTTTTATCTTTCAGACTATCCTAAAAAATGAAGTTTTACTGTACAACTAGGAGAGGGAGTTTTTTTCTTAACTGTAAATGAGCACAAACGCTACTTAGGTGTAAATTTTTCTGACATTTTGTATATTCGATTCCCTAACTGTTTCAAATGCATATAATTTTACCTTTCAGGTGTGTTTCCAAATTATACATAATACGCTTTGTCAAATCTGGCAACCTTTTCATAAGGGAAGCTAAATTTGTTGTTATTATTATGTGTCCTGTTTTGAGCTTCATAAATTCTGGTCACATTACTTAAAAGAATCAAAGAGAAATGTTACAAGTTTACAAAGTTTAGGAGACTCTAATTCTCTTAAAATTATAAATCGTTAATAAAATGACCTTGGCACATGGGAATGCTGACGTGACGAGAGTTAGAAATGTCTTGTTTTCACACTTCAAGATGTCCCAGCAATTCTTCAAGCTGCTGACTGATGAATCTCTTGAACTCAATGCTGACTCTGATCTTGCCTGCAATATAAGATCCACAGTAAGGTTTCTGATGTATTTAAATATAGTTATGGCCACTACAGGGCTTGCAAAAAAAAGCATTTCTTCCTCCACCACCATCACTTCATTTCAAAAATGAAAAATTTACACAGAACAGCATATGAGTGTCTGATGGAAAGAGCAAGTCTAATGTACAGCTTATGTGTACAAATGCTCACAACCATGGATCATTTCCAGTAATGCAGTGAAGTATTCTGCATAATCCATCAGTGATGCCTAGCTGGTTAAATGATTCTGGTGACCATATGAACCTGCCTAAACCATTTCTGAGCTGTAAATCTATCCATTAAATTTAATTCTGTAAGACGCTATACATACAACAAATCAATTGAACACAGTGTAGGACTTCTGTTTGCCCCTTTGCTGAGAGAATGTAAAAAAACAATGTTTACCTGTAATGCCAGGAACATGAGATGGATCCAAATACGAGGATTGCGTGTCTTCATTGTGAAGAATGTGCGATTGTAGAGGCAATGCTCTCCACGACCCTGGCACGCAAAGTGCAACTTGGCTAGCTTCTTTGCACGGCGTTCTGTCACACACAAACATAATTACTTACTTACAAATGGCTTTTAGAGAGCTTGGAGGTTCATTGCTGCTCACCATCGGTCCCTATGCTGAGGAAGATTATCCAGTCCCTAGCATCATAACCCAACTCCCTCAAATCCATTTTAATATTATCCTTCCATCTACATCTCGGCCTCCCCAAAGGTCTTTTTCCCTCAGGTCTCCCAATTAGCACTATACACATTTCTGAATTCACTCATATATGCTACATGTCCTGCCCATCTCAAACGTCTGAATTTTATGTTCCTAAATACTTAGGTGAAGAATACAATATATGCAGTTCTGCATTGTGTAACTTCTTTCATTCTCCTGTACTGTCCGTTACTCAGGAGAAGACAAGCGGATAGAATGTGACCTTCTTGACTATCGCTGCTGATTATTATAAACATCGCTCAGATAAGCATCCCAGTAGCCAGGTTATTACTCGTGCAGGAAACATGAGTAACAATGTGTATGGAAATTAAAGCTAGGTTGAACAGAAGGAGACTTAATGTTTCCGCTTACTGCAGTACAAATATTGCAAGTGTTGTCATACGTTATCTGTTCACATCCCTTCCTCCTCAGTCCACTCTCGTCTTCTCCCGAGTCACTGACAGTAACTTCATCCCTCTTAGCTTCAAACATTTTCCTAAACACCTTATTCTCGAATACCCTTAACCTCTGTTCCTCTTTGAAAGTGAGAGCTCAAGTTTCACAACCGTATAGAACAACTGGTAATATAACAGTTTTATAAATTCTAGCTTTCATTTTTTTTTAATCAGACTAGATGAAAAAGCTTCTCAACCGAATAACAGCAGGCATTTCTCACACTTATTCTGCGTTTAATTTCCTCTCGAGTGTCATTAATATTTGTTACTGTTGCTGTCACACACAAACATAGTCAAAAAATGTTCAACTATTGTCAAGTAAGGTATTCAAAGAATAAATGACTGTGCTTACCTTCAATTGTACATTTGGCAGGTGGAGGTATACGAACTGAGACCTTTTCCATATAGGACTTAATTTTATCCAGATGTTTCTCGCAAAAATGTTGCACAGTGTCTCTCATGGGATATGGCTCAAAGACACTTATCCTCTGCAAAATAAATAATAGAATGTAATTAATATAGTTGCGGCAAAATGTTAAAACGAAACATGAGATATAAGATGCTATCTGAGAACACTGCCATATGCAGAGTTGTTTCTGACCTCTGGTAATGGGTAATGAGTGTAATAGTGGTGCACAAGATTAGTGTTCTAAGCAATGAACAAACCACTAAATATGCACAGCATTCACAAGTATTTAGCTGCAACGATGCTGAAGCAAATTATATCATACTGGGAAGGCAACATCATCATATTTTCCCAGGAAAGATCCTTGTCTATGGCAGTGTTCCAGAGTAATTGCATGTAGGTAAGTTAGGGACATCCCTAAAACTGAAATATTATCATCAAACTGTAGTATATGTCTTGCTTAGAGACTTCATAGTGTTTTTTATGAAAAAGGGGAACATTTACAAAAAGTTTAAAGGAAAACTGGACATGTTCCAAAATTCAGCACATGATACCTCATTAAAGTGTGTTTTAACAATGAGCAAGGCTTTCATAGTTTCAACTTCCATTCAATTTTTTTATTTGACCATAAAGTGTGTACTAGAGAAAAACATGTTCCACACCATGACAGGAATTGACAGACAGAAACAAATCAAACGAACAAAGTTCTTAATGTTAATGTTTTTACTACTGAAATAGACAAACCTTTCACAACACTTTTCATTAGCAATTGATTTTCACTGGGTCTAAGGATACAGTGGAGTGTACTGCAGTGAACAAGTCGACCTACTGGCCAAGCATGAAACTTCCATCCAATGCCACAGTCCGGTACTCCGTTTACTAAGAGCCTGGAGATCTACACCAGCCATGAGACATGCTAAACTCCTTATTGGAGAACCAAAACCTGATTCAAATAGCACCTACATATATTGGGCCTCACTGATGATTCAACTTGTAGGAAATGTGGGATGGAGGGTGAGTTATCACCTCACATTTTGGTAGATTGTCCAGCACTAAGCCAAATCAGGCACCATTATCTTGGGGAACATTTGCTGTCTCCCGAGGAATTTCAGGAAATTAAACACTATAGAATCACAAAGCTGAAATCACATTGTAGTCTTCTGGGTTGATTTCCAGTTTATGGGGTGCACAATGGGCCAATTGTGCCTAAGTGCCATTGTCGTAGCCTACACTCTTAATGAAGAAGAAGAAGAAGAAGAAGAAGAAGAAGAAGAAGAAGAAGAAGAAGAAGAAGAGGAGGAGGAGAAGTTTCGAATGGAAAGAACATAGTAGCTAGTGACAAACCTGCGATGCAGCTGCAATGGCAGCATTGTTCTGCTGCTGGGAATTGATGGTGACAACACTGGTGTTCTTATCCCGTCTAGATGTCACTACGGTGGTGGGGAGTGTCTGCGATGTCAGAGTCTGGGCTCCTGATTGGTTGCTGTGTGAAACTGCAATTGAGTGACTCAAAGGATGGCTTGTAGATGTGAGCACTGGTTGGTTGAGCGCGATGCTGCCGGAGTTGCTGAGACCTCCACGAGGTGGCAGTATGTGTGGTTGTGACGACGTCAGGTTGTGCAGCCTGGTTCCGGACTGACTCAAGTTGATGCCAGTTGTATTGCTGTTATTTGCTAACAGTCACAATATTACAATTAAAAACATCTGGTAACCATAATCTGATGAATACATAATGAGACTGGTCTTGACTTTAACTACTGAACATATCATGACAAAAAACTTCCTTACTTACTTTATTAAAACGTAACTTGCTATTGACCTATATTGTGTTTACACTTCTTTTCTGAATACACAGTGTTAGTTATCTTAAATGTTACCGTCGCAAAAAGATAAGATTAAGTTCGCACAAAAATCGTTACAATTGCATCCAATATAGTAATATTAATGCAATAAGATCAAGGGGAAAAATTGTTTATCTCTTGTACATTTTCCACTGGTTTGTACGTTTCAAGAAAAGTCAAGAAGATCCGGAAGATTATTCAAACCCAAGCCTACCAGTTCAGTTAGAAAAGTATGTGAAAGAATACTAAGTGAGTTCGAGAATGTTGGCAGATGATTTCACTGTTGTTGAGGAAACCTAAGGCCAAGATTTAAGTAAAAGGATCAAAGTTTAACAGAAAGTCAATTATAAAACATAATCTTATCAGTTTGAACCTAAAATGAACCATCAAAGTGCGAAACGGAAGTTGAAAATCTCATCAAAAACAAAGAAACAATTTTTTTCAGAAATCGAAAATCAAGACAATGGTGTTGCTACTTCAGCAGTAAATCCCATAACCAACCAGAATTTGTCCCACATACTGTAACTGTCACTGGACAGTATCATCTGAAAGTTTTTGAATAACTCTGAAAGTGAATTCATGTAAAATCCGAGTATCACGAACCAGGTATCTGGTACTTGCTCCACAACAATGCACCAGGATAGTTGCTGTAGAGGAGTTTCTGGGATGCAAACAAATTTTTACACTTCTATCGATATGATGCCCTGCAACTACTTCCTATTAACCGAAATTTAAAGTTATTGCTAAAAGGAAAACATACTGAGGACAACAGATCCATCCACAATTCCATGACGAGAAAAAAAAAAAAACATATTTTTCTCAGTGGACTGAGCCAAGGATATAAACGCTTTTTTTTTTTTTTTTTTTTTGGAAAAACTAATTTCCAAAGACATTGGCACTGACAGCCTTTTTTATGTCCAGTCTTCAATTTCCTCTCCCTTCTCACAGTTTCATAGTTCGAAACACATTAATAAGCTAAACATCTTAAGGATGCCTTGGAGGAAAGTGAACAGTTTTCACAGGAACCATCAACAGAGTACGCAGATTTTTTTTTTTGTTCAACTGCATTTGAAGTTAATTTGAATAGCATGAATACGTTCTTAAATTAATTCTGCATTACTCTGTCTGTGGTAATAATTGAAACGTACATTCTAGAAAATGTAAACCACAAAATCATATAAACATTTTTTACCTCCCGTACCAGCCTGCACCACCAGAGGATTATTGTTCTGCACTGGAAGAGGATAAGATGTGGAGATGGAAACAACCAAGTCTTTTTCATCTCGTAAGCCAGATGAACTGCCCCTACAAATTCAAATTTCGATTCAATTTCACACATTATACAACACTGTAATGTTAAATACTATTAAACCATTAACTGGTCTGATTCTTTTAGATAAGGGAGACTGGATTATTCAAGAGGGTTTTGTTTGAATTCTTCCACGATTTGTGTAATAAAGAAATTACGATGTCTTGAATGTTGAATCTAATTTAAACTTCAGCTGAAAAATAAAATGGATGAAGCCATTATACAGTACTTGTTAGATGCTAAATTGACGTTATCACATGTTACATACCAGTGAGCAGGATAACCTTATCCACTTCATTTCTTCCCCTTTTTTCCTTCTTCTATTTTAACCTGAAAACTAATGTGGATCCAACATTCGAAACATCGTAGTTCTTATATTTCACCAGCTTACTTACAAATGGCTTTTAAGGAACCAGGAAGTTCATTGCCGCCCTCACATAAGCCTGCCATCGGTCCCTATCCTGAGCAAGATTAATCCAGTCTCTACCAACATATCCCACCTCCCTCAAATCCATTTTTATATTATCTTCCCAGCTATGTCTCAGTCTCCCCAAAGGTCTTTATTCCTCAAGCCTTCCAACTAACACTCTATATGCATTTCTGGATTCGTCCAAATGTACTACATGCCCTGCCCATCTCAAATGTTTGGATTTAATATTCCTAATTATGTCAGGTGAGGAAATATTTCACCAACAGTTGAAAATTTAAACTCAAAACTTGTTAAAATAATTTTATGGCACAATACCTGCTAAATGGTAAGTAAATGCTCACCCATTATTGTTTGGGAAGGTTAAGTTTATACTCACTTTAAGTGTGTTAGGCATTAGTACGCCATATTTGGTTAAGGATGCACTGAGGCGAAATTTCAATTTTCTTAACAGTTCGAGCTAATCTTTGAAAATTTGTACAGATATCAAGCTGCACATAAATAGCCCCTATACGAAGTTTCATCTCACTTGGTCCAAAATTTTGCGAATTGTTAACATTTTTGTAAATTTAAATTCTATTTTGAAAAATCATTACTACACCTGAAATTTCAAAATGTTTCAAACTCCCTGACAGATAAATTGCTCTTTTCTTCTTTCAGATGATTCTTCAAGAGCGAAGAAAAAATTATTTCATATTATCAAATATAAAAAACAGGTAAAAATTGTGATGCCTATAAAAAAAATATTTTCCCCAAAAATCTTGAGGTTCAAGGAAAATTCTGACATACAATTTTTGTTAAGAATACGTTTAAAAAGACCTAAAAAATTATGTACATACTACAAAATTTGGAGAAGGAGTAGTATTTTTAGTAAATAAATATGTAAAAAAATCCAGTTTAAAAGTTTAAAGGTCTACAAGCATGTGCAACATTTTACAAATGTCGGCCGAAACAGCTGACTGATGGGGCTTATCTGCCTACATACAAATACAGTTTTTAATGTTAAAAATGGAAAATCGAATTAAAAAAATACAAAATTTCAGCTCAGTGTATCATTAATTTGTCTTATGGCTCAAAACAAAATTCGTTTATATGGCCTTTGAAAAATAAAACCATCTGAACTTGTTTCCTCACACAGTACGATGGAATATGCCACTCACGTGATATTCTTGTTTGGACTCGCTGTGGTGACAGTCACTCCACAGCTGGACACCATCTGAGCGGCCGATACTTTGTACTGTCTGCCACCGTTGATGGTGGTGATGCTGCGGTTGTTGCTGATGCTCACGCCGGCTCCTGTACTTGGCACTGGGACTAGGTTGATCTGCTGACTGGAGCTCAGTCGTGTCATGCTCTTGTGCAGGCCTCCCACCGAGCCCACACGACTGCCACCAACTGAACAAACATGCGTGATTTGAGAGGAATTCAGTGCTCCCAATGATACTCTGGGAAACTGATCAGCACCAATTACAATGGGTCCTAGAATCAGGTAGTAGTTTTCCTTTACTTTACACAGTGAAATGTGGTTATAAAAATTGCGAGGTAACGAAATTTTAGTTTAATGGAATTATTTTCTGGTCAAACATTATGTTTTTGTAAGTTGTTGCATATTTCTGTTTCTTTGGCTTGAGTTAAGCCACTTGCATTCCACTGTAGTATTTTCAAATATCTTTCTTTAAAATACTGGGGTGCAAGAGGACTAATGACTTCGTTGCCAAACATCTAGGCATTTTAATAACAACAACATTTTCTGGTCCCCACCAAGTTACTATTTTGTATGTATAGAAAATCATTTTAACAAGTACCACTATAACAACAATTTGAATTTAATATAATAAAAATAATTGCTTCCTGCTGCAAACAAAAGGTAATCAGAATAATGAAACTGTTATTCATAGTTTTCTCCTCAAGGACAGGTCCTTCACTGCAAACAACATTCTCCAGTCCTCCCTCTTTTCCGTCTTCTTCATCTCTGCATACCATCCATATATTATACTGAGTAATAAGTAGGTATAGATCACGTTACATTATGTCACACCATTTGTTAATACAATGGGTGTATTCTGACTGTATAAAAAAAAAAAAACTTTCTGTACTCTATAAATAGAGGCATGAAAATATCGCAACCGCAATAAATACGATCAAAATAAGAAGCTGGCTTTTTGCTCCTTTTTTTCTTTTTCAGTTTTCTTTACATTTCATCACAATTGCAACCCTTTGAAGTCAGCTTCGTTACTGCGAATTACTACTATAAATAGGTATTAACGTGATAAATTGGATTTTCAGCAAAATACAAGTGATTTTGAAAAATGCATAATATATTTTTTTTTCCTTAAATTCAATTTTACCTCTGATTGAAATTCTGACTGATATGTATGTATATCTATTAACAGGCAGTACATCTCACTTGATGATATGTATCAGAGAAAGAACAATTGTTTGTATGCATCTGAAGTCTGATTTTAGTGAAATAATTATGTAGCTAATCGGCGATGTATGCAATGAGGAGGAAAGGAACTGGCCATCCTACTCCATTACAAGTTGGCCTAGTTGCCTCATAAGTGATGCCTTATTAGTATCACTTATGAGGTTCAAACCTGTCTTCGGACAGTTGACTAAACAAAACAAATTCAGTTTGAATAATTATTTCAGATTTTGTTTCGTTCTCCAGGATAAGGCCAGGAACTTCATTTTTGAGGAGTCTCCCATACTATGAACTGCACATGAGCAATACTGATCTTTGCTTTTGTCTGCTACACAGCATGTGGACCAGAGAGTTTAATTATGATACCCTCTGACATGGATATCATGCATGGTCATTCTACAATATCATAGGGACAATGTAACTCTGCCTTGCTGCCAGAAGAGAAGACCAGAAATGTCGAAGGACAACCTGGTGGCTATTCAACAGATGAAAAAGTTTATGTTCTTCGTGGAACACATAAGCAACTTCAGCATTCTCGAAAAGCTTTCTTTATTTGGCAACTTTTTATGATATGTTTTTATGTAAAACAAATGGATATTAAAAAACTTTTTGAACTCATTTTTATTCAGAGAAACTTCCTTCCTGTAAGCCATGGTTTTTGTTCCAATTACCAGATCATCATCACTTTTCTAGAACTTCATACTAGTAAATTTCACACCAAACAAATTTTTTTTCAAATTCTGAGGATGCTTTTCAAGTCGACAATTACATCAGTGAAAAAAGTATTATTCAACTAATTTAACTATGAATTAAGTTGATGAATAAGAAGATTCTAGTGTTGCAGGAATATAAGGGTGTTGAAAAGTGGAAGAAAAGAACTGAGGGGGGAAAAAAGGTAAAGTTTGGTATCAGATGGGTTTTCAAACTGCTCCTTAACTTTTTGAAATTGTGAGTTTGTCTTGCCATGCTCTGCTTCACTGAAAGGGTGCCAATGCTCTAAGACTCTCTCTACACACTGTAACAGGGATAAGTATGAAGGCCTGTAAAAAATCAAATACTTCGAAATAAACAAAAAAACTCGTAACTTTTTACTGACCATTTGCAAAAGCGTAATTGTATGGGACAATTCACATGTATTACAATTAATTCGTAATAGCTGGCATCTCTGTGTCACTGATCTGACCTGAATGATAATTCTGTTCACTGCAGAACTGTAGTTGTTCTGGACTGACAAGTGGAATCACTGAGTGAACTGGCTATCTAGACAAAACAGAACCATATGGACACGAGAAATTTCCAACTATACGTCCATATTCCTAAACATACAACAAGTAACTACAGTTTAACACCAGAAACCACATCTGAATGCAAACACAAAGCCTCGAATCTCATATTACTCCATGACAAAACTCTTGAAACCGGCAGTTAGTGATACGCAGACGCACCTATGTTCAGTCTCGTCATGCTCCTGTGGCCCACAGACGTGTGCAGCCGGCCTGTGCTTCTGCTGTCACCTCCCAACCTGGGACGGCTGATCACCAGGCGGTTCACCTCCTGGCGATTCAGGAGGCACCCTCCGATGTCTTGCTGAGTTACAGGGTGCTGTCTGGGCACTGACACAGGCTGCTCCCTTGCCACGACTGGCTGCAGCTGTTGCTGCTGCTGGGGTACTTGCTGGGCCTGCTGCAAGTCTGGGCGACTCCCCCCAACCTTCACAATTGTCACACCACCCGATATCTGGTTCACCTGTGTGCTGTTCAAAAACAACGCACCTTTATAAGGTAAGTACTCTATAATTTCTGTCCACTTAATGTATATATTTCTCTTAGGACCGATTTCACCAACAGAATATGTTAAAACTTAATACAGTGTTATAGTGACTTAACAATAAATCTGACAAAAAATAGTTTTATGAACAGTTGTTAAGTTTAAAAATTTGTTAAACTGTTTGTTAACAAAACAAACGAATTTCCTGTGTTAAAATGTTATCTAAATCGTTAAAATCTCAACTATGCCTTGTATAAATAATCCTGTGGATACAGAAATGCCATACTGGTATTTACATTTTTTAAACATAGCCCCTACCGTATGTTGTTGTCAAGAGAGAGGTGTAAGGATTCATGATTCCGAAAATCTACCTGAGAACGAGTTTTTACTGAGGTGGAGACTCTCGAAAACGGTTTTCAGCAAGGTAGTAGACGAAATTCGAGACAGATTAGAAAACACAACACAAATATACTTAATCTTTCCCATACTAAAATTTTTGTACCACTGGTTCTTTTCAGTCACTAATAGGGGGTAATGCAACCATGAGTAAAACTATCCAATAAGTTTCTCATCCTGCACCAAGAATTTATTTTAGTAGGTTATTTTACGACGCTTTATCAACAGCTTAGGTTATTTAGCGTCTGAATGAGATGAAGGTGATAATGCCAGTGAAATGAGTCCAGGGTCCAGCACCGAAAGTTACCCAGTATTTGCTCATATTGGGTTGAGGGAAAACCCCGGAAAAAACCTCAACCAGGTAACTTGCCCCAACCGGGAATCGAACCCGGGCCACCTGGTTTCGCGGCCAGACGCGCTAACCGTTACTCCACAGGTGTGGACTGCAGCAAGAATGAGACCAAGATATGTAAAGTTTCAGTCAGATGAAAAGCAGCAAAATGTTACGTTGCTTGGAAGTTCTTGTGGTAACCTCCTCATGGCAATTAGTAACCTGCTCCCACACGTCATCCTCTAGCTCTGACTTTGACATCATCTATTTTCTTGCATTCCACAATATTTTTATATTTGGTTACCAATTCTATTAACAAAGACTTTTCTATTTTAGTAAAACTGGAACTTCTATTTCTTTTCACACAGTTAGTTTCACAGTTCATTTTCAATAATAAATAATAATTCCAAAGAGATCGTAATGTTGCACTAATTTTCTCTTTATGAAGTGAGTAAAACGTGTTCAGAAAAGTTTTGGTTCTGACACGGCCTTCCTGATTCACACTATTCCAAATTTTCGCAAAGTTCCAACAGCCATGGCGAAAGTTAACAAAAGTGTTATACTAGTGGCAGAAGAAATCGGCGGCTATGGTGAACCCCTCATTCATTACCCCAACTCCTATACCCCTCAGAACCTGCTTGGTGCATGGTCCTGTCCCAAATAATGTGTTTGTAGAGGAACGTCACACACCTTGGCAGTGGCTGTCTGTGTTGATGACAGAGCATTTTTAATGTCCTCACAATCTGTAAGTTCTTTCAAGAAACAGTCATCATCATCATCTTCCTAACAAGTATTAGGCCAAGTGGCCTGTTACAGTCTCAAACTAGAATTTTCAGTCCATCTCTTCTTTGGACGGCCTAGAGATCTTTTGCCATATGGATGGTAATGAACAGGGAAAGGATTTATATGTAAATACATATTTACTTATAAAGCTAATATAATTTATATTTTGCATTATCTTTATGTTTCACAATGTGTAGGGTTGAAAAATCCTACTTTTATTTTCCATATTTTTCCATATTTTAGAGTTTAGTACATATTTTCGTTAATTTCCATATATTTTCCATATTTCATATAAAACAGTCCATATTATATTAGGTTTAACAATAAAACAAAACAAAATTCCATTAACTTTTAAAAATACATTTCAACAATAGAGATTTAAACACATGCTCAGTAATCCCTTTAACATCAGAGTTATTTGAAAATTAGCAGTCCTATCAACAATGGGAAAGTAAGTTACAAAACTGTATTAATTTAATTTAAAATTTTTAACAGACTTCAGTTGTGCAGCTCAACAGTTAAATGCCAGTCAGAGTACACATAGGTTCAGTTTTGTAAATCATACTATAAAGACGGTAAATATGCCAAAAGTACGTCATTCAGTCAATTTAAAATCAAAACTAACAAGTTACATTTCAGAATTTAAAGAAGATGGTTTATCAACTGACAATAAAATATTATTTTGTAATTTGTGTCAGTGTGCAGTATCATCTACACAAAAGTTCCTGGTGCAACAACACATTACAACTAGTAAACATCAGGCCAACAAACAACTAAATTCCAAGCAGAGACAATTGTTTTTAACACAACCAACAACATCGAATGTAAGATCTGAGTTTAACATCGACCTGTGCCGTTCTCTCATCTCTGCTGATATTCCTCTCTACAAACTAAAGAATAAGGTCTTCAGGGAATTCCTTGAAAAATATACTCAACATACAATCCCGGATGAGTCAACACTTAGGAAGACGTATGCTCCATCCATCTACGATGAGACAATACAGAAGATAAGAGATGAAATTAAAGATAGTTCAATTTGGGTTTCCATTGATGAGACTCCCGACAAAGAAGGTAGACTTGTTGGTAATGTAGTTATCGGTTTGTTAAGTGAACAATATTCTGAACGAATTCTTTTACATTGTGATGTTCTAGAAAAGTGCAATAACAAAACTATAGTTAAACTGTTCAACGAAGCTATGGGTATCCTGTGGCCAAAGGGTATTATGTACGATAATGTGTTATTCTTTATTAGCGATGCTGCCCCTTATATGGTCAAAGCTGGACAAGCATTATCTGTTGTATATCCTAAATTGACTCATTTTACTTGTGTGGCGCATGCATTTCATCGTGTGGCAGAAGTGGTCAGAGACAATTTCCCTAAAGTAGATTTGTTGATTTCATCAGTGAAAAAGTATTTCTCAAAGCTCCCAGTAGAGTTAACGTGTTGAAAGAAATGTACCCTGAAATTCCATTGCCACCAAAGCCAATTTTAACTAGATGGGGTACATGGCTAGAAGCAGTTGAATATTATGCCGAACATATAGACTCTATTAACAATGTTCTCCTTGCATTGGACTCTGAAGATGCAGTCTCAATTGATACTGCGAAAACAGTTACCTGTGACATAAGTGTGAAGAATGACTTAGCTCACATTCAGCATACATTTTCATGCATCATAAAAACGCTCAAAAGTCTCCAAAATAGGCACCTTTCACTATCTGAAAGTTTTGAAATTATAAATAGTACTGTGGAACAACTGAATCGTGGTAGAGGTAAAGTTGCAGATGCAGTAAGAGCTAAGGTGGACACTGTACTTTCAAAAAACCCTGGATATGAAGAACTACAAAAGGTTGTTGCTGTGATGAGTGGTGAATCAACAGTGAAGTTTAACTTGGACTTATCCCCAGCAGACATTGTGAAATTGAATTATGTACCAGTTACTTCTTGTGACGTCGAACGCTCTTTTAGTCAGTATAAATCTATCCTCAGAGACAATAGAAGAAGATTCACTTTTCAGCACTTGAAAGAAATGTTTGTAACCTATTGTTATGGTAACAGACAATAAAAATTGTGTTTTGTTGAAACTACATTGGAAGATAAGGTACGTCCATTATATTTTTTGTTTAGTTTGATTAAAATGTACCAATATTTAACGTACATAGTCATTTTTTTATAACTTTAAGTCCATATTTAATTCCATATTTTGGTAAAAATCCATATTTAATTCCATATTTTGGTAAAAATAACTACATATATATTTACATATTTCATATATTTTTAATCCATATAAATCCGTTCCCTGGTAATGAAACAGTGCTTTTGGAATTCTGCATCGATTCATTCGTTCGAGATGACCCTTCCACTGAAGTTGATATTTGCTGGTGAACTGCATAATGGGTTCTATTTGAAGTTCTTGCATTATGTCCTCATTTTTTTACATTACTTTCAAGAAACAGTAAACTTGATAAATAACGCCTTTAGTATGACTTCTGATATCAGGGCTCGACTGAGACATGATAGCAATTACTTGGATGATTAGTATTTAAAAATACTGTTTAAAAAAAAAAAAAAGTTAGCTTCCCTTATGAAAAGGTTGCCAGATTTGACAAAGCGTATTACATATAATTTGGAAACAGACCTAAAAGGTAAAATGATATCCATTTGAAACGATGAGATAATCGAATATACAAAATGTCAGAAAAATTTACACCTAAGTAGCGTTTGTGCTCATTTACAGTTAAGAAGGGGGGGGGGGGATATCATCAGATAGGTTAGAATGATATGAATGCCATATACCGCGAGAAAAATAATAGTACGGATTTACATATTGGCATTGATATCTAAACCAATCAACAGCCATCGGTTAAGATAACTTGAAATTTCCATTATCACTCCCATACAAATGATTTCTCAATATCTGAACCGATCCTTTGAGGGCACTAATGGCTATTTCCTTCACAATGCTGTGTGTTAGGCCCAGGTTTTTACATTTGTTGGCAAAGAAGGAGGGTATGGTACCTCGTGCTCCCACCATCAGACCTATTACATCAATGTGGGACAGGCTATATTTATCTTTATAGAACGGGATTGTTGGTTCATAGATCCGTTTCTTTTCACTGTCCACCTCATGCAATTGATCTGCATGTGTCTCAAATCTGATGGTGGGATCGAGAATGTATGCCGAGTTGTTCTTAATGGCAATGATATCAATTCGCCGAACACTTCCTTGTGTGGCTAGTCCCTGCACCTCTTGATGGACTGTAAACCCTACTTCCTTCAGTGCCTCGGCCAGCATAGAACGGACAGCATGGTGACGGATGTTGCGAAGGTCCTCACTATAGGGGCAGAAGCCAAGGATATGGGGAAGAGTTTCAATCTCGCTGAGACAGCGCCTACAGCGGGTACCATCCCGACTTCTACCCGGTACAGCTCGGACCGGAGCGACATAGCCTACCATTTTAAAGGTGTCTATCCAGTCTGAGAGGGTTAGACCTTTGTGATTTCTTATCCAGCTGTTTGCTGGGGGGAACTCTTTGTTAAGAATCACTCCTTTACCCTTTTGTTGCAATGTACACCAATTTTCAAATTCTTTTTCTCTTAAAGCGTCTCTAACTTTTCGAGAGTCCACAAAATTTTCACGATTATTTAAAAAAGAATTAGCAGGAGTTAATTTAAGGTTATTTAAACATGCTTTACTCTCCTCAAAAGGTCCCTAGTGGAAGTAATGTAAGGATCATTAGTTTTGTGTAATACCCGTAAGCTGTTAATATGTTGTAGCGTGGATTCCCAGCGTACCCTAAAAAGACCAAGACCTTTATACGGTATTTACGATGTGTATATACCATAGAATCGGGTGTGTCAGCTGGTAGGTGCAAAATTTCTTTAAGAGTGATTAGTATTTAAAAATACGGTTTATTATTGTATATATTTGCGAACCAGCTACAATATAGTAGTATCACAGACTTACTTACTTGTTATTGCTAGACTGATTTTTATTGCTGCACTGCTTCACCTCGGCCAGCATCTTCTCGTTCACGAGCACAGGGTAACTGCTGCACAAGAGTGTGGCCTCCCTTAGCAACGTCCCCTGGCTTCCACGATCTGCCTTTGGGAGGTGTTCCAGCACGAAGTTGAGGGCTTCCTGAGCTCGGTCCTTGTTGAGTTTGCCAACAGACGAGATGACCTGCGCGGCAAGGCACAGGGTGTTGGGATGGCACTCCGCAGCCTGCTTGATCTTGGACATATGGTCCACTAGCAGCTGCGGCCTCTTGCCTGCCATGTTCAGAAACACCTGCATTGTTGCTGATGCAGTAGAAGCTGTGCTCAAGTACTCACACAGCTGCGGCAAACTGGGCTCCAACAGCTGGAAAAAGTTCATATTTGTTGTAGACGCAAAACAAGAAGGAAAACGAATTATCTTAGGTCATGTCTTGCCTGAAGGCTTTTAGAAAACGATGCTGTCATTGTGTTGTCCAGTTATGATAACGTGCACTCTTTCTACGACTCAAACTACATTTGTTTCAAAGGTATTTGCTGTGAGTTAATGTAAATAGTTTCAATGTAAGAACCAGATTCAATGAGACCAAGGTTTTGCGTTCTGTCATGACCTGGATGAAGCAATCAATTCATGCTGAACAAGAAAGAGTTGTTTCTTTTTTTTTTTCCGGTGGTGATGTCATATATGTGAAGAACATACAGTTCCTTACCCTCATTCGTCCTGTCATTGTTTGAAACAATGTTAGAAATCAGTGGCGGCTCCTGCATATTTCTTAAGAGGAGGAAAGAAGTTAACAGCGCAAAATGACACCTTCTTGAGAGAAACATGCTACAAATTAGCCTACATGCATACATGTAAGACCAGGTAGTGTTAGGGTTTGCCTTCCTCCCTTTTGTATAGCAATAATCTGTTTTTGTAAACTGAATTTCCTAAATTATCCAAAATATAATATGTTTTCACTTCCATTCATTGTTGAATAGTTGCACAAATTAACAATTACAAGGAAATTCACAACCTCGCAGCATTTTTCGCGCACACTACAGCATCACACGTGTTGGAATAGACCAGCTACTAACACATAATCGAAACCATTTTACGGAAATGGCAATGAAAAATAATCTGTTAGGAAAGCGAGAACACTGCACCCACCCACGTGGTCTGTGTTGCCACATGTACATTTTACAAGTTCAGTATCACATGCTTTTGAAGAATGTCAGTTTTTGTAAAGTCATACTACCATTATTGTTCAAAGCTGCCGGTGGCCGATCAATTTTTTTAAAGTTAAAAATAATGTAATTTGCAGTACTTTCAATTTCAAACATATTTGTACAAAACTGACAACTTGGCTGTTGTCCTGTCTAGTAGACAATGAATGGAAGTGAATTTCAGGGGCCAAAAAGATCTGCGATACTAATGTAGAACTACTTCCTCTTTGTTTTATATAAATCCAACTTCAACTTTCAGATATCCTCGAAAGTTTCAAACCATGAATACCCATAGTAGTTTATATAAAGTGCAATGAATAATATATTTTGATTTATAATTTTAAAAAAAGTTTATATGGTGTCTTTCATAGCTTTGCGTTAAAACTGTTTTTATTGTGTTACCTCCTAGATGTGCTATAGTCTGGTTGAATACAGCGTCGTTAGATGGCAGCGGTAGCGAGCTTGGTGTAAGACCAGTCGGTTTCTATTTCCCGCCCAGAGGAGGATCTCCTCCCTGTCCGTTCATTTGCTTGCTTTAAAACTCTGCTTCTTTCTCTGGCCGCTAGCGCGCTGTTGTCTATGTGTGTTTACTGCAGTAGAGGAGGAATGGATTGCCTTTCCTCCACACAAACAATCTCGCATCCTTCTCACAGTTTTCTAGTAGCACATGAGTGTGCGTCGTTTAAAACTCGATCAACCGAGGTTTTCTTATAGCTGTGAACTTAAAAATTATCGAATCTTCCTCGAATTTCAAAGCATATATTTCATTTGGTATTTACTTTCAAAAGACGAAAAATGTGAGGAGGAAGTTCCTCCCTTCCCTCCCCCGAGGAACCGCCACTGTTAGAAATAACTTAACTTGCTGTACTGTATCATTTTATTAGGCGTTCATAGATAGCAGGATGTGTACTGTATGTGCCAATAACTTCAAAGTATGTTAAGATTCGTTTATCTCGAAAGTTTGAAAATGGCACTTATATTCTTATTTACTTCAAGTCTTCAATCACTATTCAGAAATTTTGTGTTGCTGATGTGTACTTACAGATGGATTATTTTTAGCTATAAGTGAGAATAAGGTCAGCAATGCCAGTTTCTCTGGGTTTTCACATAGCGGCAGGAGTGAGACAAGAGCCATCACGTGGTCATGCAGAGGTTCCTTGTTCACTGCATATATCTGCGGCAACACTCGACACAGAGGGTAGTTACCTGAAAATACGAACAAAACAAGTTTGTCAAGGTCTTCCTTTTCCCAGTCTGTTTCTTCCTCTCTCCCCTGCCTCTACCGTTCTCTCTTCTGCCATTGTATTTATCTTTAGCTTTCTCCTTATCTCTCCTCTCTCTCTCTTTCTCATCTCTATCCTCTTCTTTAATTTCTCATGTGACTTATCAATGTGAAAACAGTCCAAACTCTTCAAAAACATTACTTTGATTGAAATCTAGAAGGTCACAAGCATAATTATTCTTTCTGGCATTTGTTTAATGGCTTTACCTGAAATTATGGAATCAATGATAAGCTGAATGTGTTTGGCCAGAAGATCAGCATTCTCAATTGCAGCAAGAGACAGGTACGATGACATATTGCGGGACAACTCCTTGTTGCCTTTATGCAGGAACTTGACGGCTACGGGCAGTGCACGCTTCATTACATCCTTCTTGCTGTAATTCTGCAACGTTCAGGAAAATAAAACTAATACTTATTATAAAGGCACATGACAGGTGTACACACAGATACATAATCTCGAAACTACAGTGCATACATTTTATCTTCCCTCACTCGCATGTGTACAGCTGTGCTGTGCACTGTGGCATCTGCTCTACTTCTGTGAGCGGGGCAAGATAAAATGTATGCACTGTATTTATTCATTTCAAGATGTGAACACATACAGGATAAACCCAATTTTATAACAAATGGACAATAATGGAGACAAAGACAAATCTAATATCAGTAGCAGAGGTGGCAGCAGTGGTAGGAATAATTAATGGTAGGTATTTGATTGTTCGTCATTCATCCATTGGGAGCCAGATGTGTAGACCAATTTACTGACAGAGTCATTTCCCAGGGTGCGCCATAGGAGGTTCATCTACACTGTGTTACCTGGACCGCAGGCTTACCCAACATAAATCACAAAATCAGTAGCATGCCAAGGATCAAACCCAGGTACACAGGATTATGAGTTATTATTATTATTATTATTATTATTATTATTACTACACTTCAAACTCCTCTTCTTTATTTTATGGGTAGACTACAATTCAATTTGGCAAAATCAGCAATATGCCAAGGATCGAACCCACATACAAAGGATTATGAGTTATTATTATTACTATTATTATTATTATTATTATTATTATTATTATTACTACTACACTTCAAACTCCTCTTCTTTATTTTATGGGTAGACTACAATGCAATTTGGCAAAATCAGCAATATGCCAAGGATCGAACCCACATACAAAGGATTATGAGTTATTATTATTACTATTATTATTATTATTATTATTATTATTATTATTATTATTATTATTATTATTATTACTACTACACTTCAAACTCCTCTTCTTTATTTTATGGGTAGACTACAATTCAATTTGGCAAAATCAGCAATATGCCAAGGATCGAACCCAGATACAAAGGATTATGAGTTATTATTATTACTATTACTATTATTATTATTATTATTATTATTATTATTATTATTATTATTATTACTACTACTACACTTCAAACTCCTCTTCTTTATTTTATGGGTAGACTACAATTCAATTTGGCAAAATCAGCACTATGCCAAGGATCGAACCCAGATACAAAGGATTATGAGTTATTACTACTACACTTCAAACTCCTCTTCTTTATTTTATGGGTAGACTACAATTCAATTTGGCAAAATCGGCACTATGCCAAGGATCGAACCCAGATACAAAGGATTATGAGTTATTATTATTACACTTCAAACTCCTCTTCTTTATTTTATGGGTAGACTACAATTCAATTTGGCTTCAAATCATTATTTATTTGCAAGCCTTTGAAGATTTCTTGTATGTCAAAGAGCTTTCGATTAAAAATTGTTTTTTGTTAAATTAACTAACATCTAGTGGCCAAATGCCCTTTACAAGTCTGCAATGATCTTTTTACCTTTAAAGGAAAACATAATGTTAAGTTCTTTTTTTATCATCAAGGAGGGAACATTTCGTAACTCCTCTTAAAAATCTCTCTACACATCTTTCCTGGTTGAGGACCTAATAATTTCACTACCATACAACAGTAGTAGAATTTCTAATTTAACTACCTTTTCTCATCTTGCTTTTCGAAATCCCGCAAGTCAATTGGTACTGATATTTAAACATTGATTTGATGAAAGTCTTAATGAAACATACAGAACAGAAGTGGTAGAAATTATGGAATAAAAAATCTTCTTTATGCTCAAAATAGAACCCACTCACTGAGCACTGAGCTAACCTCAGTCTACAGAGTGATTCAGTGACTATGTTATAAACTTTTAGGGATGATAGAGGAGATAATTGTGAACAAATTTCATATAGGAACCTATGTCCGGAAACATTCCGTTTGGTAGTTAAGCCTAGATATGTTTGACAGTTAACAACCTAGAATCGAACTCAAGGCCATTCTTTTGAAGTTTGATTACAAACAACCTGTTCCTGCGAACGTTGGTGAATTCTCATAAACATTGTATAAGCTAGTTGGCATCGTAAATCATATTTTGACTGATTAAACCTTGCAACTTGCCGATAAGCATTTAATTTATGGAAGGGCAAAAGAAAATGCTAGAAAAGTTGCAAGGTTTAATCAGCCAAAATGTAATTTACGATGTCAACTATTTTATACAACGTTTATGATAAATCACCAACGTTTGCAGGAACAGATCCTCTGCAACCAAACTTCGAAAGGATGGCCACGAGTTCAATTCTAGCTGACTAACACTGAACTACCAAACAGGACATTTCCAGACATAGGTTCCTAAACGAAAATTGTTCGTAATTGTCTCCTGATTTGTAATATAGTCACTGAATCACTCTGTGTACAAACCACACACTGCTATTATTATGTATTTATCCAGAAGCATTATTACACGTAACACTAACTTACAAGGAAGATGCAAGATATTATGTCAGAAGATATTTTAGCATGTGGAGGGTCTTCATCTTTGTGGGATGGCTTAAGGTTGTGATTGAGACATGACTCAAGTAGAGCCACCAGGGCCTCAGCATGTTGCTCCATTGACCCCGTCTCCCTGAAAAAAAGAAAAAGCATGGTTGGTGTCACGATTTACAAGTCACTTGTAATTAAACTGTCAGTTCCGGATGGAAAACTAATGATCAAGGAACCGTGAAACTACTGTTAACATTTGGAAGGTATTCAAAAGAGAAATAATGAACAGATAACTCAATGAAAAAATATTTAAAAACAATTCTGTTCAAAACATATTAAGTTATCTTTCCTGCAGAGAAGAGATTGAATGTTGGCATGACAGACTGCAGTAATGTTCACTTTCTACAGTAACACATCCTTGGTCGTTAGACTTCCAACCCTTCAAAGAAGAGTGGCCCAATGATAGAATAACAGCTGATGAGAGGCAATGTATGTTATCTTATCTGTAAAGATGGACGGGTGTGATTCCTGCCACACACGTGTGTATCATGTATGCACAATGCATTTTCATTCAGTAACCTGCTTTCATTGCGAGTGTGGTGAACTTAATACACCACTACATGACAGTGAATAAGTACAAGGACCACCATGTAAAATAGTGGTCTGCATGTCGAACTGCAAAACTGCAGGTCCAGGTTCAAATCCTGGTTGGGACAAGTTACTTGGTTGAGGTTTTCTTCCGAAGTTTTCCCTCAACCAATTAAGAGTTGGGTAACTTTCGGCATTGGAACCTGGGCTCATTTCGTTGAAATTATCACCTTCATTTCACTCAGATGCTAGATAACCAACGCACTTGATAAAGCGTCATGAAATAAACTAATTAAAAAATTAAATAAGCATAAAGTAAGTAGGCCTATTGCATAATGTTACATTACTAGTACCGGTAACGCATTTTTCTAATATCTTGGTACTAAGTCTACATTTTTTTAATATGTACATATCTTTCCTCACTGTCCAAGCATATCCGCCTATCAGATCATTGTTAATCGCATTCTTGACACTGGCCAACTCGTCAGCTCCTAACTATATCTGTGAAGCAGCACCATACGGTGACTTCTTCACCATGCAGAAGAATTTTATGAATGACATTTTGAGACGCAGAATTCTAAATTAGCAATTCTGAGTGCTGTAGACAATTGTTTCTTGTATCACTGGCCTCGTGAACTAACATTTAAACTAACAGCTTCTCACCTGATGGCAGATGTGACGCGAGTGATGCATATCTCAACCACACTCTGGTCATTGTCATTATTGATGTAATCTGGAAGACTGGTTATTTCTGAGATCGTATTCACAACTTCTGTCAAGTCATTCACAATTGCTTGGTCAGCTACTGAAAACAGGTCCCCTGCCTGAAAAATAATTCAAGGCTATGTTTAGAAAGCTTAACGCTGCACTACAAATAACAAACTGTCCGTTGATCACGTGCTATTATAGTGACAAATACGTTTCTTTACAATAACACCCTCAGGAAAGGAACCATGTGATGATTACTCTAACATTCCAAAGAATTTAAACTACACCACTTCACTGTTAAATAGTTTGTTTTGTCAACTTACGATATTAATTAATAAATTATAGGCCTACACCGTAACTGAATGGCTAGAACATCGCCTTTCCATATCAGAGATCCAGATTCAAATTTCGACAAGCGCAAGTGGAATTTATATAAGGAAAAGGCAGTGTATGTCACTGAAATATAGGGCCTTTTTCTTGCTCATGTGGTAGAAGAATACCTATAATGTTGTAAAATTGAGCCCATCGGAATAAGTAAAGAAGAATTAGCACTGACTTAAGTTATCTAATCTAAAGTATACTATTTCACATTTGGACAAACAATGAAATTAAATATAAATTTCTTACGAAGTATTGACTATGATTGGAGGGAGGACACATGTGACTACCGAATATTACTAAATGATATTACTAGACTATGTCTACTAGGCCTATATAAAACTTAACGAGCAAATCTTGTGATGAAATTAGGGCAAAAGAACAACCTGGAATCAAACAATTTAACTTACATACTGTCATACGTAGTTTACTAATGTAAGTGGTACAAAACAAAACAGAAGTAAGAGAAACTGCGGTACGGTATATAGCCTACTATACTATGAATTTGAATCTGTAATGAAGTTCCTTATTGGTATACAAATATAGGCATAATTTATATTAATGTATTTATGTTAATTTACAATAAACATTTTCGGAAAATATACAACAGATCTATCATTACTGTTGTGTTTCATTGGTGGTAAACAAAATTTAGCATGACTTACCTTAGATAAATCCTTTTTGCTGAGTACTTGTGTAAATAGTTCATGCATATTTGTTTACTTCGCTGTCAATCAGCATATCAAATGTTGTTATATCACGGCAACTCACATGACATTAATTTTCCTTGTGAACATCGCTGTAATGAAAAATGTATAAATTTCTATATGGGCTTGTCTAACTTCTACCCTAGAAACCTAAATGTCACTTGACGCAAGGGTCATTCAGGTTAAGAAATATAATGTAACAAGTTTAATCATATTATAGCAGCTATATAGTTTTAAAATTAGATTTTGCAAGATATAATTAGGAAATTTCGGTTAAATATTTATACCAATGTGTCATTTACAATATGAATACACAAATAAACACGTAATACATCAAAACAGGTATGTGCCACATCTCTCACCTGTCGACTTTCTCCATTCCAGAGTATTTATGACGAGAGTCCGAGAGATGAAATACCTGAGGTAACAACCGGCGTACAGATTGCGACCCCGAAAATGAACATGTATAGTATCCAGCATCCATACGTCAAAATAGAATAATAGCAAAATTAAAAATTTAACTTTCAAGTATTTACCTACAGTTTTAATTGAATTAGGTTTTGGATCTGATGAGTACAGTGAATGTCAATGACTTATACGAAGATCAGAAATTTCTTGTATAAAGAAACTGCTCTCACTTGATATAGCATAATAAATACTTCATGTTACCTCGTTACTTGGGATTGTTGTACACGCTGTACCGTATTATAACACTGTAGCTTTCTCAATACGTAGTTACAAAACTGGGACAAAGCTTATAATCAAAAACTTTGTATTTCGAACCGTAGAATGTATATCAATACATAAAAAAAACTTATTTCCGTAATAAAACAGTGCTCATACTTTTTAAAGCCATTCTTCAACGAACATTATCATGCCCATCGCAGTTCATACAGTTCGAACTGAAATTTAGGCTGCATAACGAGTTCAAAAGAGATATAATGAAATGCACAACTTAATTATTCAAAATAACTATATAAAACCATAATAATCTCTGATTAATAAAAGTAGTAACCTTGTACTTATTATTATATGAAAGTACCTTTTACCCATACAGTTTCCATGCGGAAGTATATACATGTGTTGGTAACTTTACATAATTGATCATTGTTGGACTATTATATTGGTTGACACAAATATATCTCACATCACCAAGAACACATGATTGATTGTCGCAATAAAATTGCAATAAAAAAGCATAATAAATAATGTATATCAGTTTCTCGATGAGATTTGACATATGAGATAATGTACAAAACTCATTAGCATCAAATGTTGGCCCTACTGCACCCGCCCTAATTGCATTCTGCAACATGGCAGCTTGCGGCGAATACATTAAATCTGAATTCCCTTTAATTGATGATGATTTATATCAGTATGTAGAAGGTATGTGTGATTTATTAGTTCTAATAATACATAAAACAGGTTTTTCATGTTATAAATAAAGTATAATTGAAATTAGTAGATTTGCAAAGAAGGTTGTAAAGCAATTGATTCTTTCTTTGCTACTCAGTGTGCTGAAATGTGTCAATTTTAAATAATACACTGTAAATTTCCATTATAGGCATTTTAACGAGTGGAGCAGAGGATTTTGAAGATAGTGGTGAGCTTTATGATGCGATTGGGGAAGTACTGCACGAGGTTGCCGAAGAGAAGTCAGAAATGGACATTAGGTGACATAATCAGCTGTTTTTCATGTATTGTAGGTCATTCTCGTTGGCGCTACAATAATTTTAATTTCATTTTCGTTTTCATTCATATCAAACTCATCAGTGTTCATTTGAAATCGTAAACTATGCATTTAATGCTTGTTCTATAGCTACGGAAACACAAAGACACCATCAATATCATTACCGGTACTGTATGTAGCCGCTAGAATTATTGCACAACTAAAGAACTTTCGACACTATAAAATCATATTTAAATCATACATTTATCTTATGGTGTGCTTACTGTTATAATTTTTTTCAGTTCGTTCAATATATAGCCTAAATTTATTAAATACTGCTGTTAAGCCACTATAAATCATATCACTAAATTGTATTTAATGTAGGTATCGGTATTTGTTTGGTTTGACTCTGGCTCTCATATTTAGGGGCTTTAAAGCGGTGTGTGTATATATATATATATATATATATATATATATATATATATATATATATATATATATAATTTTTGCTCGGTGTGAAAAATGTTTACTCGAGACCCAAATTGCTCAATCCTCCTTCCAACTTACCTTTTTCTTCAAATGCCGTATACTGTTCATATCTTACCACGTAGCTTAAATTAGATATGACAAGGCTTTTAAAAAGTGTAACAACAGTTCCACAGTTTAGATGGATGAATTACGTATTATTAAAAATTAAGATAACAACCTAAGGTTAGTGTGGGTAGGTACTCGGGTCATTTTTTATTACGTGTGTTAATTTTGTAATTAGGTATAAAATAAAATAATACTCATCGACTCTAAGCTTCATTCATTTTCACTGATATACGTTGGAATAGAAACATAATGGCAAAAAAACATAAACTTATTACAGATGAAACTGTACCTTCAATTTTAGAAATGACATTAATTTCGATATGAACCATTGGCGTAGTTCAGATGGTAGGCTCTTTTGTCTACTGATCCGGAGCAGCATCCAGGTGTGAGAATGATACATGGTCTGATTACGATGTTGGTTTTTTTCCCTAGATTTTCCGCAACTGTAATACCAGTGTCAGGTATCCATATGCCGAATTCTGGTCCCATTCAACGAAATATAAACTGGCTATCATTAATTCCACTGTAGGCTAGTTCGTTAATCAACCGAGTAATGCGCAGGAGGGGGGGGGGGGTTTGTGTGTATGTGTGTGTGTGCGGTTTTTTTTTACCTGGGACTGGTCTGAATGGGAACACACTGTATGCATGTATATGCTTAGGACAGAAATAGTTTCGAATTATAGTAATGTTAACTTTGTGGTAATTTGTGAATCTTTTTCTTTTTTTAGAAATATCTGTGATAAACTTTTACATTTAATGAAACCTGAGAAAACGACCATGTTGAATAGTGGACCAGCAAAGGTATTGAATGCACCAGTTCATCTTGCTACGATGGCTGCCAATTTGGAGAACAATATTGAAGATATTAAGAGCATTTGGGTGATGTCAAGAGATGATGGACTAGTAAGTTTTAAACACTAAAAATTTATATTTTGAAATTGCACATATTTTAAAAACATTTCCCTCCAATTTACAGATGTAAATTTAAAATTCTGGATACTTAGTTTTTTTTTAACCATATCAGAGCTGTCGTAAAAAGTCATGCATGAAACTTAAATTTTATAAGTGGAGACAGATTTTGAAAATATGAATTTTTTTAAATTTGAATAGCTCAAAATCCATTCATCTGATCATAATGAAACATATATGCAAGAATACTTATAATAACAGAATGAAGTTTACAAAATATAAAGTGTCTACATTAAAAATTGTAGAAAATAGAAATTTCACCCATCCCCGCTCCCCTAAACAACAACCACCACCATCACCATCATCACCACCACCACCATCACCATCACCATCACCATCACCAAACGCCCTGTGCTAATTGCAATACTATAGAGCATAACACCTACCTGATGCAGAAAGTTGATGCCAAAAAATTGGAGAAAGCAGAAGCAAAGCTGCAGCAGAAACAAGAGAAGAGGAGTCAAGACTCTGCCAACAGTCGCAATACTCAAGCGATACCCCGACTTGAGTCTGCAACTGCATCTCAAGTCACCAGCAAGAAAGAGGCTAAGATGGAGGACAAGGGGAACAATCGTGCACAGGATATTCGCATTGAGAACTTCGATGTGGCATATGGAAACAGGTAAAGCTTTTGTTTGCCACTTTTATCAAGCTGTTACAAAGAGTGTTCCTGTAACATAAAGAAACATTTGATTGACTTGGTTCCCATAGTAACTGAGTCTCTATGTTTGTAAAATTCACTGCATTATGGAACTTCAAAATAACAAAACTTAATATTTAAAATCTGTTAAGTTTCCTAAATAATACATTGGAAAACTATAATGAAAATAGTTTCAATTGAACTTGATTCATTGCTAGTGAACTACAGAATTCACGACATTTCAACAGTTGGATCTGCAGCTCCAACCAGTGGGCTACCTTTTCCTTACCCATCTTTTTTTTCGTCTGAAAACGAAAGTAGGTCCATCTTTGAAATGTCATGAATTTAGTATTTCGCTAAAAAGTTTTAGTTATACCCCTCTTGAATATGCTACCATGGTTTCCTATCCCATATAAAATGAATAACAAATATCAGTAAAAATGCTACCACAGTTTTAAATCTCTTACATTACTTACTGGCTTTTAAGGAACCCGGAGGTTCATTGCCGCCCTCACATAAGCTCGCCATTAGTCCCTATCCTGAGCAAGATTAATCCATTCTCTATCATCATATCCCACCTCCCTCAAATCCATTTTAATATTATCTTCCCATCTACGTCTCGGCCTCCCTAAAGGTCTTTTTCCCTCCAGCCTCCCAACTAACACTCTATATGCATTTCTGGATTCGCCCATACGTGCTACATGCCCTGCCCATCTCAAACGTCTGGATTTAATGTTTCTAATTATGTCAGGAGAAGAATACAATGCATGCAGTTCTGCGTTGTGTAACTTTTTCCATTCTCCTGTAACTTCATCCCTCTTAGTCCCAGATATTTTCCTAAGCACCTTATTCTCAAACACCCTTAACCTATGTTCCTCTCTCAAAGTGAGAGTCCAAGTTTCACAACCATACAGAACAACCAGTATTATAACTGTTTTATAAATTCTAACTTTCAGATTTTTTGACAGCAGACTGGATGATAAAAGCTTCTCAACCGAATAATAACAGACATTTTCCATATTTATTCTGTGTTTAATTTAATAATTACTTACTTACTTACTTACAAATGGCTTTTAAGGAACCCGAAGGTTCATTGCCGCCCTCACATAAGCCCGCCATCGGTCCCTATCCTGAGCAAGATTAATCCAGTCTCTATCATCATATCCCACCTCCCTCAAATCCATTTTAATATTATCCTCCCATCTACGTCTCGGCCTCCCTAAAGGTCTTTTTCCCTCCGGTCTCCCAACTAACACTCTATATGCATTTCTGGATTCGCTCATACGTGTTACATGCCCTGCCCATCTCAAATGTCTGGATTTTAAGTTCCTAATTATGTCAGGTGAAGAATACAATGCGTGCAGTTCTGTGTTGTGTAACTTTCTCCATTCTCCTGTAACTTCATCCCGCTTAGCCCCAAATATTTTCCTAAGCAATTACATAACTGACAAATATCTTATTTAAAAAAATAGTATTATTCCTTCACAAAAGATATATAGCCTAGTTTACTTTATCACAGTGAGTCTTTGTGTTTTGTGTATTCCAGTACTAGTTACTATGTTCAGCTGTGTCGCCTTACTTAGTAGCGTTAGGGAAAAATCGTGTACAACCTAACAATACAGCATTTCATGTTTTAGTGATTTTATTCCCATATTCAGCTACCGTATATAGAGAACATTGCACATCAGAGATATGCAGTGTCCTTTAAAACATGCATTGGGACAAATTTAATACAAATAGCATTGATACAGCACATTTGAAATGTGAACTATCATCATTAATAATTATGTTTCTTTAGTTTATTGTTCAATTGTAGCTTACACCATTATTTGGTTTAGCAAAAGAATTTTTTCTATGTAAAATGTTTGAATTTTTATTTTTCAGAGTTCTGCTCACAGCTGCAGATATTACTTTAGCATATGGAAGAAGATACGGATTGGTTGGAAGGAATGGACTAGGAAAAACTACTTTATTAAGGATGATATCCAGGTAAAGTAACCGTCAACTTTATAACTAACTGCTTTTATAGGCTATATTGTAACAATTTGATTATGATAGGGAGTGTGGATTCAAATCCTGTGAAGAGTTTGTGTTGATTGAAAATCTGTGTTAACAGAATTTTAGCAGAATGAAATTATTTTCCGTCTTGTATCAACTTTATATTTATTATAATTTGAGACACTTTCCCTAAATTTTACGAATATTAGTGAAACATGAAAACTTGGTTACTCAACGGCAAAATTGATGCGTGAAGAAGAGGAAGAAATGTTGAAAGCCACAATGGATGAATAATGTTATAATTCAAAGTTGTTGGGCAGAAGCTGTCACTTTTTGATCTCCTTGATAAAGGTAAGTTATTTTGAACTAGTTCGTCCTAAGGAATAAACCATGTCCTCAAATTGTAATAACTTCAATAATTTGTTGTGTTACGAAATATTTTTTTTTAAAGCAATTGAGGGGTTTGCCAGAAAAAGGGCGTATACATCAATATGGCAAATTGAGATACATGCAGTCTAAGATTTTAAAACGCAACTGAATAAAATGTTATACACGCACGCAGCCCTGTCCTGCAGGTATGTACAGTACAATCAAAACAAAATTTTGCTACTATAATTATTCACTACATTTTAAACCGTTTTCCCGAAGAAGGACGTATAGGTCTATCTGCCTTTCTTCCGGCAAAGCCCTCAATTACAGTGTCATTAAAGGACATAGAATTGTTGGGAGGCAAGCATGGGCAGCTTCTAATTTCCACAAATTAAAAGCGGACCACATTTTAACAATGAACATGTGCTGTATTTTCACGTTCTTACATTTTCATAACAAACCTGATTTTGAGCAAAATTGATTTAGAACATATAGATATTTATTACCTCCTGATCTCCTGATGTTTAAAATACGATCATTTAAATGTAAAAAATGAATAAACGAAAAATGCATAACTGAAATAAATTGACATGAAATTATTGGGATTTTGCTGGGACCTCAAAAAAAAAAAAAAAAAAAAAAAAAAAAAAAAAAAAAAAAATGTGAAGAATGCATAAGTGTGAAATGTACAAAAGTTTTACTGTATTTGACATTCCTTCCAGGGTTTTAAGGAGTAGTGAAGTGCATTCCATAACCTCTCCTACTGAAATCCCATCCTCACTTTCTCATGGTGTAACCTGTTTTTAACAGACGCGGCAGTATAACTGTTCCATCAAAAATGGAGGAAATGTCATTTCAGCATGCTAACCTGATATGGCATGCATAAGCATCCCCTAGGTGGTGAAGAGGGGATATGGTCGATGGAGTTATCTGACAATCCTCTGGCGAGGTCATATAGATCAACTAAAAAACATCATCACAATTTTTAGACATTGTGTCCTATTTAAAGAAAAGTTTCTCTTTTCCAGTGGTCAGTTGCGGATACCATCACATATATCAGTGCTGCATGTGGAACAGGAAGTGGTGGGAGACGACACCCCAGCACTCGAGAGTGTTCTACAGTGTGATACTGTACGTGAAGAACTACTGAAGAGAGAACGCGAAATTAGTGTTAGCATCAATAATGGGCAAGTTGAAACAATACATAAACAAAGTATCCTCTCACAAAACTGACCTGTTCTGTCATTTCAGCACTGCAGCTTGATCTAACTATTCAGTCACCTTGGTCCAAAGAGTGGAATTAAACAGCCTGAAATATTAATCAGTTTAGAATCTAACACATAGTCCCTTTCGTGGTATTTTCTACTCTGAATTTATGATACTTAACTTTTAATACTTTCTTAGGCTTAATACATTTTTTTGTACATCAGCATTATAAACAGTCTTTACCATTAGTTAGAATCATTCACAATATGGCACATATTATACCAGTATTACCAAACCAACTTAGACGTTGTGACTTCTATTATGATGGCATAACTTGTGTGTTAATATTATGAAATGATTTGCTGTGTAATAATATTAATTACATTACTGCTGTCATAGCAACCCCTTTCTTTATAAATTGTTTCGTAATGCTACTGTACAAAAAAAAAAAAAAAAGCAAATGAAGCATGTTTATAATGTTACACAGTTACTGCATTCGTCAGAATCAAACTCGCGAACTCATGCAATAAAGTATAACATTATAAACTAGTTTCATAATATAGCCTACTATTATAGATTAGATGTTAAGTGATCTTTTCTCCTGGCACACAGTCTTAATTTATTTTTCTGTCACACATGTTGGTCACTATCTGTCTTTCTCAAGGAGGTACATTGCCCCATCAGTAAATCTGTCACAGTTCCTTTTGATAGTGTTCTTCATCCAGGATTTAAAAAAATCAATTTATATCTTCTTAGGCATATTGAATCACTTGAATAGATTACATGCGAGCAAATCCTTTTCTTAGCTCTCAAAATCTACTCTTGGAATTTTCACCATAGAGTTAGAATTTTCCATTTTCGAGTCCAATCTAATGCATGTAATTTCTGAGACTTCAGTCTCTCATCTATAAACTCATCACAGTCCTCTCATCTGCCGAACAATGTCCTTACAGATTCTCTCAATCACCTTCTTACTGTGTCTCAGACTCTCACAGAGATGCGAGCATGTCCTGCTTCCACCAACTTCTTCTCTACAGAGTTCACCAAAATCCTTTAAATCCCACGAAAGGTTCTGGTCCAACAGGAATATTTCCAGCTGCATTCCTTGCCAGCAATGCTTTGGTGACAAGGTACTCAGTTAAGTTCATTTCATTCCATTTTTGCCAGTTTTTTGTTATTATTATTATTATTATTATTATTACTACTACTACTACTACTACTACTACTACTACTACTATTATTAACACTTCTAAAGTTTAAAGTTTTCAAAATGTTTTTATTTATTAAGTGTTAAGTGATGAATTAATTATTTGTTTGATTGAGATAATCTTGTTTTACGATGTAAGCCTATGTATATTAAGGTTACATCAGTTTTACATACATTAAGAAAGCCACCAAAAAAATGTAAACTCAAAATAAAATACTGTATAACTTAATAGACCAAGAACTTATAACTGCTGAAATACTGTAGTTTAAACAAATCGAATGTAACACAGAATAAATGTAAATTCAACACTTACAACTATAGTTACTTTTAAAAACTGGATGTAAGAAGTGTCTGAATTTGTTTGAACAGTATTCTATCTTAATTAATATTCTACTCACTGGTTGTGTGTATGAATTTTCACATGTATCAGATGGTTAAGCAAGCTTGTATCTTTTATAGTGACGTAATGTACTCAAAATATGTTCCACATACTGTTATGATTCCATGTAACCATAAGTAATGTCATTAATTTTAGGGGGCTATTCTTTGAGATATTTCAAACAAAAAGTTTAAAACGATTTTGCTCGTTTTTCCTTCCCTTTCTAGATAAAAATTGTTTTTATGAAACATTTCATAGTGTGTTTTGGGAAAGCCATTGATTTACCGTTGATTGTTGTTATTGTTGATTAGAGATGAAGAGAATTAAGATACAAAAATTTATTGAGTATTTCATGTAATAGTTGTGTTTGTGTATTAAATTATTTTAAAATGGTATATACCCTTCAAGAGAGAACATAAATCATCCTCATTGATTAAATTTAGGAAATTACACAAAATAAGGTGAGTTTTAATCCTACAATCAACTGATAACAAAAATACAGGTTGTCAAGTGACGACAGAAAACAAAATATGAGAAAACGAATGAATGGGATGTATAAACAATTGAATACTCTTTCATATTTAAGTATAAAAATGTAGGAGTGTCATTTGAAATTTCAAAGTGGGGGTGGCTGGGGAGTGGGAGTGAAATCTAAAATGCAACTAAGCCTGGTTTCAGACTTTCCTCTCAATATCTAAATCGACATGTTTTTGGTTAAATTGAATTCAATTTAAATAATTAATTATTTAGACTTGGAAGTTTTGAAATGAAAACCCCGTATGATATGCAACATTTGGTATAGGAGTTATTCTCTTGTGTACAATACAGTGACTCTTGCAAGTTAGACATTCTTTCATTCTCATGCGTACTAATGTGTCCTTAGTCATTGTTAAATAATTAAATACCTTTGCAATCTGATAAGATAATTCCTGATTTTAAGAGCTTGTTAACACAGGGTACTTATTCTGTTATTTCACATCATTCCCACAGATGTACAGAGCCTGAACTAAGCAGCCAGTTGACAGAGGTGTACACGCAGTTGCAGAACATAGAGGCTGACAAGGCCCCAGCCAGGGCAAGCATTATTCTGAATGGTCTGGGCTTCTCCCCTGAGATGCAGCACAGACCCACCAAAGAGTTCTCAGGAGGATGGCGCATGAGGCTGGCCCTCGCTCGTGCTCTCTTTTCAAGGTAACTTCTTAATATGTATGATAAGAATTTCTTGTGTTAAATATTATTAACGTACCTTGTTAACATGTTTCGACCTATTTTCGGTCATCTTCGGAACTGGTCGTTAAAACAACTTCTACATAGGACAGACAGGCAGATCATTTCAAACACGTTACAAAGAATACATCACAGCCATAACAAAATTACAAAACACCTCCACATATGCCAACCACACCTACAGAGACATCAACACAGACATCCAACCAAAAAGCCAGAAACTCAACACACTAGAACAATATGAAATATACAGACGAAAACACACCCCAACGATATTCTCAACACACAACTCAACTTCAAAACACATACTCTCTCTGACTACACTACGAACGCACCCACACAGGAACTGAGGCACCAAGACCAACAACGACCAGTTCCGAAGATGACCGAAAATAGGTCGAAACATGTTAACAAGGTACGTTAATAATATTTAACACAAGAAAGTTCTTATCATACATATTCCGAAGTGATACAGTGTTAAAAGTTGTGTAATCAAGATGTAACTTCTTAGTTTTGCTACTGTGTTATTAAACAGTTACAACAACTCAAGATGACTAAACACGAATATTTAAACATCATACTGGAAAATGTTAGCTCTGCTGTGTTAATATTTCTGCCAATGGTATATTATAAATTAGTTTTTTTATTGTTTTTTAACTGATTTATCTCCTGTTAACAGACCAGATTTGCTTCTCCTTGATGAACCAACGAATATGTTAGACATCAAAGCCATTATCTGGCTAGAAAACTACCTCCAGAATTGGCCTACCACATTACTGGTTGTCTCTCATGACCGTAACTTCCTTGATACAGTACCAACAGATATTCTGAATCTTCATTCACAGCGTATTGATGCATACAGGTAAGTATGACAAATTTGGTTATTTTTTAAATATTGTTTTACCATATCGATCGTCCAGTTCAAAGTGCGATAACTCAAAAATTGCCATTATTTAGTTGTTTATACTACTGAAAGCCCCTTTCGGAGCTCTTTTCCATTCAATATTGAGATAAGTCAAATTTACAACCAAAAAGAAAAAAACTAAATAAACATCTTTAGAAATAATTATAACTATGGGCTTTACTAATTCACTATTAGTACATTTCGAAATGTATTAATAATGAACTGGAAGATTGTGATATACTCGTCCTGAATACTGACTCATTTCTAATTTTCGTGGTTATGAACTCTGCTCCTTTCTAGTGATTTATTTGAAACTTTCAACTGAAGATATCTCAAAACTTGTTTTTTTGAGTTGTCGCACTTTTGAACTAGACGATCGATATGTTTGACATTATGACTGTACACCGGGGACAGAACAACTAGAGGCTTCAGTGACGTCACTACAGAAGAACCCACACACAGCAGAATTGTTCGTTGCACTACAAATTGAAAATGTTGACCACTTATTTTCACTGATCCAGCTGCGCTCTCAAAGTACAATAACTTCCGTTCAGAAAATGTTTTGCAGCTAGTGCAGGAGGAGGGGGCGGTCAGACCGCTTAAAAGTAAGCTTCTAGATGTTCTGTCCCCAGTATACTGGATTTCAATGCATAAACAAAGGTGTGAGAAGTATATGCCTTAGCATTGTGTCAGTGTTAAATTGGTTTGCTGTTCCAAAAGAAAATCTCTCAGAAAGTTTTTATATACCTCATAGTGTCTTGAAAATTCATCAAATAGGTATATCATTATTTGAATCCAACTGTAAATATTTTCATGCCACATTCCATGTCATCTCATCTGCAATTAATAATTTGTCTTTAAAACCACAATTAACTAAAACGAAAATATACGTAAGTAGAACAGTAACTAAGTAAAGATATGTTTGTATCAATATTTTTATACAGAGGCAATTACGAGAACTTCGAGAAAACCAGGACAGAAAAGCTACGGAATCAGCAGCGAGAATTTGAGGCACAGCAACAACATCGGGCCCACGTGCAAGAATTCATTGACAGGTTTCGATACAATGCCAATCGAGCTTCCAGCGTACAGAGCAAGATAAAGATGCTGGAGAAACTGTAAGCACATACTGTATAACAAATTACTGCTTTAAAAATTTAAGCTCACTTCATATGTTGTTGTTTAGTCAATTATTGGAAGACAGGTTTGAACCTCATAAGTGACATCAATAAAGGCCATAACTCATGAGGCAACGAAGCCAGAAGATAATAGAGTAGGTTGGCCAGTTCCTTTCTTCCTCCATTGCATTCATCGATGACTAGATACATGTTACACTAATCAGACTTCAGATGGATACAAACAATTGAGTAATTTAATATCAAAGACGAACATCTGTCATCTCCATAGTTTTGATCTAGAGGCAGTTTTTTAATTCACAGTGTTCTTTGTAATATTTAACACAATTTATTTCATAAATGTAGTGAGAGTTTGCATATGGTTTCACTATAACTGGAAAGAGCATGAAAAATTGTATAAAAAACCACAGCTATCTAAATTTCGATTGATGTCCGTCTTTGATATTAAGCTACTCAATTGTTCTTCCTCTGACACATGCCGTGAAGTGAGATGCACTGCCTGATGATAGATATACATATCAGCCAGAACCTCATCAGAGATAAGCTTCATATGTATACTATTGTTTAGGCTTCTTGCATGGTATTTATATTTGAAACAAAATGAAATATTATTATATTATTATCTATACAACTATAAATTTTAAGATTATTATTATTATTATTATTATTATTATTATTATTATCTCCTTTCCATTGGGAATAGGTTTCATTTGTCCTAACAGTGACTTTGTGCCATGCCGATGACTTGATCTGGGAGTCCAGTTTGTAAATACAGTGAAATCCCTTGTAACCGGCAATACCAAAACAACAACACTTTTGGATGGACAAAAAAAAAAATTAAATCTGTTGCATTGCCACAGCTGCACCGACTTCGTGTTGCCATATTAGAACGTTTGCACAAACTTTCATGTTCAGTGAATATTCGAACCTAAATTAGTTTATTAGTTGCATTGTGTGATGTGTTTTAATAAAGAAAATCCACACAGTTACTATGTTATTTAGTTATGATGAAGTGATTGAGAAATAAGTTTCACATGGCTGATGTTTCAACAGTTGGCATCATAAAATATGAACAAGTATTTATTTATTTTTAATATTTATTCAATTATCCAGCAAAATCTCGTATCCGGAACTAGTCTGGTTCCTTTGTTGCCGGTTAAGAGGGACTACTGTATCTAGTTTAGGTCCATAATCATCACAGAACTGGTTTGCGAGTTGGTATAGCGCTGGCCTTCTATCCCCAAAGTTGCGGGTTCGATCCCGGGCCAGGTCAATGGCATTTAAGTGTGCTTAAATGCGACAGGCTCATGTCAGTAGATTTACTGGCATGTAAAAGAACTGCGGGACAAAATTCTGGCACATCCGGTGACGTTGATATAACCTCTGCAGTTGCGAGCATCGTTAAATAAAACTTAATATTCATCACAGAAGTAAAAATGGAATAGACAAAGGGTCCAGTCCATGAAATGTGGTGGTGGTGATGGTGATGATGCTCACATTCATTAGTGAATAGGAGAAAGTGTCCGAATGATATGTCATTATGTTGCGTGTGTTTTTAATCACTGTCAGTATTCTTTCACAGTCCAGAGTTGAAGGCCATTGAGAAAGAAGTTGAGGTGGTGCTTAAGTTCCCAGAGGCAGAGGCCTTGTCACCTCCAATCCTTCAAATTAACGAAGTGTCATTCGGCTACTCGCCTGACAAGATGATCTTCAGCAATGTCAATTTAGGTGCTACATTAGAATCTAGGATATGCATTGTAAGTATTGCAATGCACTTTTACAAACAAGTTCACACTTATGTCTTAACATAAATTCTCTTAACAGTCTCAACATTCTTAACATCACATATATAAACTGAACTATTTTAACTGCCATGTCTATTAGGATGAACTGTAAAGTCATTCTGGAAATGCTGATAACAAATCTGCTATGAGAAATGAAGACCCATGTCCTAACCCACCAAAGTATTTGAGTAAAATGCACATTTTTTTTACTTGTATACAAATAAATTCAGGTTGCTATGGATCCAGTTTCCACCATAGGTATAGCAGGTTCTTTATTTAAGGATGTTTTTGAAACTATTCAAGCAATTTAGAGTCAGAGAGATAATAGTGTGATAATAGAGTATAGGATAATGATACTTGCCTCATTATACATCATAAATCTTACAGAATACCTATGTGATGTGTGAGGTAAGGAAATGATGAATGAAATAAAAAACACATTTGTTCATACAATTAACGAATTTAAAAAGTAAATTATATTAGGGAAGATTAATTTAATTAATGATTTAAGAGCAAATGATTGCCATAAAGAAACCATGAGTGATATTAAAAATATGATTCATTGTCAGCAAATTAAATAATGAATGAATGAAACAAAGGGAGAATAATTGCAATAACTAAAACACTAATGACATAGTTAGTTAAAAACGAATGAAATAAAAGCAAGAATGATTGCAATAACGAAAGCATGAATGACTTACCTAATTAAAAATAATTAATGAAATAAAGGAAGAATGATTGCAATAATGAAAGCATGAATGATTTGGCTAAGTAATAAAGAATGAATGAAATGAAGGAAGAATGAAAACGTGGCTACTAAAGGAATGAATGTAATAGCGAAAGCATGAATGATTTAAGCAACAAATTAAAATCATGAATGGTTTGAAAAACGGAAGGAATATAGAGGATTGAATAATTTAATTGAAAGAACGAATGAATGATAAAATCAAAGAATGATTTAATATAGAATTGAAAGACGGATAATTAAATAAAATAGAAATTAATGATGTAGTTAAATTAAAAGAAAAACGAATGGAAAAAATGAAAAGATTTAATAACGAATTTAAATAAGGGAAGCATAAATGATATAATGAACAAATTGAAAATAAAATTAATGAAATTTAAGAATGAATGAATGAGGTGTGTGGGTGGATGGACTGACTGACTGCCTTCAAGCTGCTGTGTTGCATTATACAGTAACAAAACTACCTTCAACTGATAGAGAGATATAATTTCAGGTTGGAGACAATGGAGCTGGTAAAACAACTCTCCTGAAAATTATCATGGGTATTCTCGCTCCTACGAAAGGAATTCGTCATGTTCACCGGAACCTGAAGTTTGGCTACTTCAGCCAACACCATGTGGACCAGCTTGAAATGAATGTATCGTCTGTAGAACTGCTGCAGTCAAGTTACCCAGGTATCAACTATTGAAGTAACATACAGTGTTTCCTTTGTATTAAGTTAAGAGAATATATGTGGAATTTACACTAAACAGTATGGCACACAGTTTAAGAAACTTTTGATTTCATCCAGGTATATTATCTTACAGTGTATCATTCTCTGTTCCATTATGATTAAGTTGTGATGAATAAAACAATTGTGGCTCTCAACATAAGGTACATTTATAGTATGGAATTTTGGCTAAAAAAATGTTAAAGGAATTTATTGGATAAATATGCGAAATATGTTTATAAAATATTAGTTCATTTTAGTTTCCTCTGTTTTTCTGAACTTCTGTTCATTTAACTGCATGTTTTTAGAGCACTTCATTGCACAGATACTGTTAAACGAAATCCACATACAGTAGAACCTCTATTATCCGTGGTAATGAAGGGGGTGAGCTGAACGGTTAATCGAAAAAATCGGATAATCCGTACCATAGAAGAATTAAGTGCTTCATAATGAGTTTCGAAATTTTCTCTGTGGTCATGTGTTTTAACACATTAGGTAGTGGATCACAAGTTTTAAGTATAATAGCTCTGTTTGAAAGAGTGAGTGAAGAAAGAATAATGCTGAAACTGATCAGGAAGAGAAAAAGGAATTGGTTGGTTCACTGACTGAGAAGAATCTGCCTACTAAAGGATTCACTCGAAGGAATGGTGAACGGGAGAAGATTTCGGGGCAGAAGAAGATATCAAATAATAGACGGCATTAAGATATATGGATCATATGCGAAAACTAAGAGGAAGGCAGAAAAAAGGAAAGACTGGAGAATGCTGGATTTGCAGTGAGAGAACACTATGAATGAATGAATGAATGAATGTATGTCAATTACGGGTTTCTAAGGGTCAAGGAAACTTTCTATAATGGATGTCTGTGGAAAGATAGGAAAACTATAAGTCTCATGCTATAGAATTAATTAATTTATACATTTTATCCTTGTTTTTTATTAAATCCTGCACAGTTGTAATTCCAATCTCGTATTCCGATGTGAGATGAGCCACAGTTCCTCTTTTGCAAAACCACTCAATTATATGCACTTATCTTCGATACTTACTTTGCACAACACATTGTATTCTTTTGGCACTTCTGGGAGACGTTCTGCAGAGAAATTAAACAGGTCACTCGAACAGTAGATCATAATGTGTAAGGACAAAGGCTTGTATTATAATATCACTCTCTATAAAAAAATACGTACTAATATATTATGCAGTACTCAGTATTTTTTCTGCAACAAAAAAGGAGAGAATGACAGACGGATAATTGGGGTTCTACTGTATCACATTACAGCAGGAAGATGTGCAGTAGCATAATTTATTGACACTGAGTGCCATGCATGCTTATACCTCCCAGCAGTGTGCCACTTGTCAGACATATGCACTGTCAAGTAAAGCTGACTTAATAGTGCAATGTAACTATCAAATAATGTATTTGGAAGTTTCCATTCAGTTTTAATTCTAATTTACGAAACCAAATGGGTACTATTGCTTTCAAATTATTCAATTATCCGATTGTGTTTATTATAGTGTAGACTTCCATCCTTATGCGAAAAAAGCAGGCATTAACCAAGAGAACATTTTCTGCTATGCATCTTTCACACTTGTGCCTCGTTCAGTATATGTCATGTTCATATTCAGCTCCAGATTACATGATTTCTATTTTGAAGATGGCCGAAACAATTGTCTTACACAGACATCTTAGATTTGCTCAAAATATGTATAATGTAAATGCATTGTGGTTTCTGTATGCAGGTAAACCTATTGAAGAATATCGTCGACAGTTGGGTAGCTTTGGCATCACAGGAGATATGGCTCTGCAAACCGTGGCCAGTTTATCAGGAGGTCAGAAGTCTCGGGTGGCCTTTGCAAGGATGTGCATGGGGAATCCTAACTTCCTCGTGCTTGATGAGCCCACCAATCATCTGGACATTGAGACGATTGAAGCCCTTGGGAAAGCCATCAACAAATACACGGTGATTATCATATGTGTGCTGAAGTAACTTTTGATATTAAAAATTGCTTATTTAGTGATCTTTATCGAAGTTAAAAAGGAGAATCGAAGTTAGTAAGACGACAATTGAAGTGTAATGGCAGAGGAAATAGAATAGAAATGAAGACTAGTTGCACCGTTAACCAAATGTTTAGAGCACACTCTGTGCTGGTAACCTGGGTTCGAATTCCAGCAGGTTCAAGTAGAATTTGTGGTGGACAAAGATGGTACTTGGTGGTAGGTTTTCACAATGCTTGCAGCAGCAAAAAGAACTAAAGCTTAGGCGTGTCACTCATAGATGGGTACGCATGGGTGAATGACGCAAAGTCAAGTACATGCCATTGGATATAAAAAATAATGACCAGTTAGACTAATTCGCCCATAATTGGTCCTTTGTCTATGCCTCTGAAGTCTATGAAGTCGACTCACAATCCCTTCGGTAATATTCCCTATTCCAAATTTAAAATACGAAACAGTTGACATCTGATGAGACTTAATAAACCATATTTATGAATTATTACATGCTATGTGAGCTCTTCTTGAAGACTACAAAGTATACATTAGAAGATTTCCATCATAATTGCCCCTTCAAGTGTGTCAAAAGAATTGAATTAAATAATGTTAATACTCACTTTCATAGATTCTTAAACTGCTTCAAGAGAAGTTTCGACCCATATGATGAAGTATCTGCAATGTGAAAGAGAAAAAGAAATGTGACAAAAATATTACACATTATAAAATTCTGGTTTTACCTAATTATAAACTTGGCACTGAATGGCTTATGTAGTTCAGAGAAATTTTTCAGTGAAGAAAGTAGATAAAAGTTCCTAGTTAATAGTTTCTGCTAGAATGCTAAATGCATTGTTTCTATGAGAAAAATTGAGACAAAATAATATAACTGTTAAAAAGTTTAAACGAATATACTGCTGTATATATAAAATAACAAACCTACTAGAATGATACACTAAAGACACACGAGATATTTCATCATCATATGTATCATCAAATTAATTTTGACTTTAATAGATTATATATGACTGAAGGATAACTGTAGGAGAAATTGGTTCGCAAATTCAAGTGTGAGGCTACCTGCAATTTGCGTGGTAGCAAAAGAATTATAACATTTTTCAATGTTAGAGTTTATAAATTTTCATATACTCCTAATACACAATCCTTATGAAGACAGTTATGATCATGAAATTCTTTCAGATATTTAGACCCTCTTAGAGCTAAGAGGAGTTTTTTTTTTTTTTTTTCATTTTTATTTTCTTTGTTACAGGGAGGTGTGATACTGGTATCACATGACGAGCGACTGATTCGAATGGTGTGCAAAGAACTCTGGGTATGCGGAAACGGTAGTGTGAAGAGCATTGAAGGAGGCTTTGATGAGTACCGGCGAATAGTGGAACGAGAGTTAGAGGCACAAACAAAATAGCAAAACATGAACAATTAAAATAATGCGACCGCCCATTCCTTGTTGTTGAAATCAGAGTCTCTGAGTTAAAGTACTCTATATAACATCTCCATAATGCTGCAAATGCTGATTTGAATCAAATCAAACATTCTATTTATTGTTTGCAGGCTGTTGTGTGATTTTGTGAATTGTGGATTAATAGGAAATTATATACATATTTATAAAATACAAAATAAAATGTTTTAATGTATAGTCTTTCGAGTAAACTAAATCCTGAATATTGAACTACGAGAATAAGGTAAGTGCACAGTGTAGAATGTTTGCTATAGTACATTTGCTCGTATGCAGGATACAGGACAATGAACTGTAGGTGTCTTGTTAACAAGTTCTATCCTGTTATTTTTTAAAATCAAACTGCATACTTAAAGAGAATAGAACTACAGGTGAATAAAGTAGTCCTGAATGCGTCACCTTCATGTGCGTACCTGTTCATCAAGATGGCGCAGTAACTAAGCCCTTAATTAATTAGTTTTAGAAGTTTACTCACAATCTCTTCTGGTTTTACCCTCTTTCTCGGATTTATATAAACTATTTTGTACAGCCCAGTTACTTTATGGTGACAGCTCGTCGACGCGAGAGAGGAGAAGGTTCGACTGTGGGAGGGAGACCGATCCGAGACGGAGGGAATGGAGGGAGGGAAATACAGTCATATTAGAAATGAAGTCTCACGTTGCAGCGTCTGCATAATTTTGAACTCCTGTCACTGTGTTCACTTCATACTCCGGAACAGTAGTCACTAATAAACACTAAAGAAGTAAACTAATGTGGAAATACAATGAGCAGCAGTTCGGAACAATAATAAACACTAAAGAAGTAAACTAACATGGAAATACAATGAGCAACAGTTCGGAACAATAATCACTAATAAACACTAATGTGGAAATATACTGACCAGAAATCGAATCACTATATTTAACAGTTAATCACTAATTAACAATGAAATATACTCATGCAGAAATATCGGTAATGTTCATCAGTGCTTCATTGTTACCTTTCCCACCACTATCATCATCATCATCATCATCTTCTCTGTACTTCTTTATTTTCCTCAAATACTGCAAACTTATGGCCCTAATGCTGTGATGCTCGACCAGAATTTGGCGATTATTTTGTGTTTTTTTTTTTTCCAATGAAATCCTAATTTCAAAATAACTTTCTTCAAAGTCGAGATACCTCCCTGAAAGTCGACAGTCTTTCAATTTCAATAATATATATATATATATATATATATTTTAAATTTGGGCCGCTATTTCTGTCAACTACAGAACTCGTGCTTTGGTTCGTCTTATGACAGCTTCATTAAAATTGTCCACAGTTGATTTTGGCGCCGATTATTAATGTCTTTAGTCTCCCTTATTATTTGGCTAACACAGCGGTAAACTCTGCTACAAGTTTTCCAACATTTGTTACATTTTTTCTTCCGACGCTATCTTCATAAAGCTCTACATGTTGCTCGCGACTGCGAATGCAATACCCGACCTTTCAGTTTGCTTCTAACAGGCAGCATTTTCACAAACAGAAAATAGCAGTGAATCTAGACAATAAATACTACATACTAAACAATACAAAACAGCAGCACTACAACTATTTAAGTAACTAAATGAAATGTACGTAACAAACACACTAAATTGCAATATACAAGACAGTGGTGGTGTAGTACATCCTTAGCGCGACTGCACGCCCACCCTAACGCTCCCGAGATGTGACCGCTAGCGCAGCCAGGGGAAGACTAAAATGAACACCCCTTCGAACAAACAGTGAACTCGCCCAAACCACTGCGTCGCCAGGCCAGAGCTGTCACCATAAAGTAACTGGCCTGTACTATCTTCTGGGACTTAATAAATATCCCAAACTCAAATATTTTTGCACGTCGTCAGTATGACTTCAATTATACATACTCAATAATCATCATCATCATATCCTTCACGTATTAGACCCTACAGGATCTGTTACGGTCTCATGCCAGCACTTGCGTGGTCTTCCCAATTTCCTCTTTCCTCTTGGTACATAAGTAAGAATCTGTTTAGGCCATCTAGTGCGATCTATCCTTTCGACATGTTTTTTCCGCTGAAGTCGATATTGTTGAACAAAATTAACTATAGGATCCATTTTTAGTTCCTGCAATATGTCCACATTTTTACGGTGTTCCAGTAAAGAGCATCCCGCTGTTCGTCGCATGAACCTCATTTCAGCTGTCGTCAGCCTTTGCTCATCAGCTTTTCTGATTGTCCATGCCTCGCTACCGTGAGTGAGAACCGGTCGAGCTAGTGTTTTATACACCTTTAGCCTTGTATGTTTCTGAACATGAGATGATTTGAAGACTGTGTTAATCACGCCAGTGATTTTTATAAATTTAGATATTTTGACATATCTTCATCAGTGATGTAAGAGAGGTTATAACCTAAATAGTTAAATGAATTAACACGTTCAATTAAAGTATTATTTATCATGATCTTACTTGGAATTGGGTTCTCTCCCGAAAATGCCATGACTTTCGTTTTCTCTTTTGAGATTTCAATATTGAAATCTGAGGCAATTATTTGCAAATTATAAATGGCTCTCTGTAAAGCATCCTCTGTTTGAGCGATAATAACCTGATCGTCAGCAAACAGTGTATTGAGAACTGTGTTTCGATTAATTTGAATTCCAGCATGATGACTTTGTCTCCAAATGTATAAAATATGGTTCATATATATAATAAACAACAGAGGGGAAAGACCGCACCCTTGCCTAACACCTTGGTTGATGGGAGTCCAGCTGGTAGTTCCGCATTCAGTTCTTATGGCAATTTCATTTGTTGATATAAATTATAAATGGAGAGAATGATTTGGTTTGGCACATTATCATAGCGTAAAATCTCTAAAAGTTTATTTCTATCAACTCTATCAAAAATGTTTATAAATATGGACATGCTCAGTTGTTCAGATAATAGAAATTCCTTTTAAATACAGCTTCCCCGTTCCCTCTACATTACACAAAGGGTTTCAAGCCACTAACCCACAATATCACAAAAATTTTCTTCTCTTAATCTACTTTGTGGTAAGCATGAATAACAGTTTCCTTAACTGCTGAAGGCTGCAATTGTGAGATTAATTTTGGAAACATATGTATTTAAGCATTCGCAGCTGAACTTAAACCTTGTAAATCTTCGAAACTATTTCATGTGGATTAGTCATGTCTGATTTGAAACCCTTCATACCAGGTTGATAATGAGGAATAATGATAGAATGCTGGCAAGAGGACTTGGTCCCGTATGTTCAGGTCTGTGGTACAGAAATCCGACTCTATCAATCAAGTGAATAGTTGGTCCTTCTGCAGAGAAATATTACTGTAAAACCACGCGTTTTAGAACATTATTAAAAAATGACATAACTAGATATAAAATAAATGTTGTCAAAAAGACATAACTAGATACAAAATAAATGTTGAAATGACCCATGCATTATATTCGGAATTTCCCAGATATTTATCCTTCAAAGACGAAAAAAATTAACTTTTTTTAGAACTATGCTTGGATCATGTAATTGAAATTGTGTGTACTATTTTTGTCATTTCTTTGTAAGTTGCATTGGAAAGAAATAATCTCGTTATATAGATCCACTTGCTCTATTATATGAACATAAGATTGCTTGTTTTTCGACAATAAATCTTGATTATCATCAAATTAGCTGATACAATTGTCAGTGTCAGAATGATCACAATGTATTGTAAAAAAAAAAATGTTTTCCCGTGTAAGAACTAAGTACAACCGCAAGATAGGAGATGAGTGAAATGTTGGCAATTTTTCGAGAAAAAAAAACCTTTCATTCGTGTGTTGGCCAAATTTTATCAACATGATCGTCCTCAAAATTCATGCTTTAGTTATATTTCACAATTACAAACAGGTTTTCGTAATAGAAAATATACTTTTTCCACACCTTTATTTCTATTGAATTTACTCACATTCAAATGTCTTTAACAAATTACATGCTAAGAAGTTGAAATGTTTACTGCATCTTCTGAAAAGTGTGGTTAAAAGTAAGGTACAGTCTTTTTTTTTGATAAAGTAAATATTTTCAAAATTGAAAAATTAAGTATATCATCTGGATATTAACGAATTAAACTGACTGAAAATTTTTTCAGGTCACTCATACATTCAAAATTCAAATTATGGCTTTGCTGTTAAATTATATGACTGTCAAAAGATGCTGTACAATTTGTTTAGGACCTGTAAGTTAAATTTTGTGGAAATACACATTTTGAAAAGGTCAATTTTTTTTTTTTTTTTTAATTTAATAACTCAAAATTATTGAAGAGAGACTAATGTAGCTTGGGGGCATTAATACTAGTAACAAAAGGTTGTTTTATACAAGAAAATTAAGTCTCTAGCTTAGAAAATGTAGGAAACAGAAATTTCACCCATTTCATTTATTCATTGTGTTCTGCCCAAGGACAGGTCTTTCACTGCAAACCCAGCATGCTCCAATCGTTCCTATTTTCTGCCTTCCTCTCAGTCTCTGCATATGATCCATATATCTTAATGTCGGAAAACTGGCAGCCATTAACTAGATGTCATAAATCCCTCATATTATTACTATTATGCACAACTGCTAAAATGTATAAATTAGTTACCTTATTGTTGGATATTGAATATGGTGCGTAGACACTGCTGTCATGGGTGTTGTGTCACGTCCAGGTTGTCTCCGGTAGAGAGCTCATTTTGTTCTGACTCCACATTATGAGAATCCTGCCATAGTTGTTTCGAAAAAACATCTTGACAAGGCTCTTCAAGACAGAAAAGAAAGAGTTTCATGAAAATAATTTTGCTTTATTAGGAATGAAATCTGAGGAATGCTTCCGTGATTGTAATTCAGCACTCTAATTAAATTAGGTAGCCATCAGAGAAACCTGTATTACAGAGAAGCTATTTACCAAATATTACGACTTTAAAACGAACACTGATCTATGTCGACAGCACTTCATTTTAGACTTGACATGAAAATAAATATCATTGGTTACTGACAAGAAGTTGCCACACATTTATTTGTGATTTCTTTTTTGGTGACACGAGCATCTGTTTTGGCTCTCTCCCTCATAGCCCTGGTGCTCTTGAATTAAAATGAATTTGGGTTTTAACCAAGTCCAAAATAACATTTCTACTAATACAGAAGCTTAAGAATTTTTTGTGTAGAAGTGTTTAAAATTCATGTGACCACTGTACACAGCTCCTGTTGTTGCACTATGTATAAGAACATAAGGCAGACAGATGTCTACCAATGTGAAGAATTGTATATGATAGTTGGAGTACCAGTAGTTGTTTCTCAAGTACATGATAATTACTAGAAACAGACATATATAACACTGTTAACAAGTTTGAAATTTAATGGTACTGCTTTAATGTTCAACAGTTCGTCATATAAGAACTTGTTTACTGCTGGTATGATAGTTAAAATAGCGTTACTTTTCTAATTACACTGGTCAACAATGATTTTGTTAAATGTACAATTTCTGCTGTTTCTTATGTAATTTCATCTGCTGATTCCAAAAATGAAGTCAGAATTTTTCTACCACCCACCATTTTTTCTTGTTCTTTTTTCTTTTTTGTAATTTCAGAAAAATTTATTTATTTTTGTTGCTATATACAGTCCTTAACATGCTAATGAAAAGAAAATATTTTAAATATTTCATTTCATTTTAATTTATTTACAAATGACCTATAACTTTAGATCATTGTTGCCTGTCAAGTCAGAATTCATAAAAATGATTTTTTTTTCTCATTAGAATGTGAGAGTTAGTATTAATTCTCAGTTGAGTTGAAACTTACATTCATGAAATAATTTTCATAACCTGTGGTTTCTTTGTCCTAATTCTAAGTGTGCTAAAAGTATCTTATAAAATGAAACTTACCTCGAAATACTGTATAAATCACATAAACAATTTTTGTTATGTTTGTGATTAGTTAACTTTGAATGTTACTACACTAGTTAAAAGACCTTACAAGTGTTCTTTTGATTGCAAAATAGATGAGGACATGAACTGGGCCCCTGAAATCTGTTGTGTTTCAAGTGACTCTATTGATTGGTTGGCTAAAAGGATCCCATCATATGGCTTATTCAGCTCCAATAATATGCCGGGAACCTAAGGATCGTTCAACAGACTGTTACTTTCTAGGAACTAGAGATCAAAAGATTACAGAGGACTTGTCAGCGAGCTGATTCAGAACTATAACGTGATGGGGTGTAATATATCTCTCAAAATAAAAGGTAGTGAGCAATGAACATAGGGAGCATTTTCACCAGGATTTTTCTGAAATGGAAAGGCCTTACCAGGAAATATGGAGCCCAAATATTCTGTCAGACTACTGCTAGACACTCAGAAGAGATATTTTTCAAGTGAAGTATAGCCTAAAATCTATCTCACATACATTTTAGGTAAATAAATATGATTTTAGGTAAAATGTTACAAGGTATCAACACTAGAAAAGTCTGAAGTACATTTCATACAATTACTCAGAAACCCTGGGTGATAGAAAGATTTTGAAAACAGATCTGAAATCAGACGAAAAACGCTATAAGAATCGCTCATTTGTTATCTTTTAACAAAAAATACGTTTAGTTTTGTTGACCAGTGTTATTATTTGAAGATGTTCAGTTACAGCACATGGTTATATAACAAAAATCTGCTTCTGAGTACAATTACTGCTAGACCTTAAAAGTCTAATTTTTTATGGTTACTCTATGTAATGTTATCCTATATACTTGGGCCATCTAGATTTCTTTGCAATTTCGTATTGAAATTTTGTTGTTTGAAGTCTCATACATTTACTTCATTTTTACTGTCGTCAATCTTCATCTTATTTTGTATATTGCAGCCTTATCTTAGATATCTCAATTTGGTTAACATATGTTAGCTGAAATGAGGTTCTAACAAAATTTTTAAGGATGAGATATCTTATTAATAACAATACATATAAACCATAATGAATCTACAGTAAGATTTCATCTTACAACTTGATACAATCACAAAGAAAAAAAAAAGTAAGCAATAATGAAGTTACAATTATAACATATTGCAAATGACTGTGCATTTTGGAGCAGGAACATGTATTCTAGGTTACAGTAATTAGGGAAATATCTTCTGTTATTAAGGTAAAAGGCGGGAAAAGTGGGAAATGTTTCATTTTAGTAACAAATACCCTTCCAATTATAATCAGAAAATTATTAATAATAAAAACAATCCTCTCAGTCTTAACTTTCTGATTACAGCTCGAAAAGGCATTAATGTCTACCTTTGAACTTTTTTTTTTTGTGAGTTTAACATTTTATTACATTTTTTAAATTATAGTAGGGAATAAAAATATTTTTCTTTAAACACATGTACAATACATTATATATATTTATATAATTGGCATATTGTTTTTTGTACAGATTATATTTACAGAGGTATATATACATAGGTGCGTATGTTAGGCACTAGTCTCTCCGAACTCCGCAATTTCATTTACTCTTTGACCGAGGTCAAGCAACAGTGACTAGGTTTGAAGAAAGACAGAGCTGTTTTGTCCTAACCACAATCAAAGAGTCAAGGAGATTTCGCTACCGATAACACCGCATTTACTGCGACAGTTTCTTTTCCCCATCTAAAGTTTTTTCTTAGAATGGTTACCATTTACAACTTCTTCTTTGCTAGGAAAATGTGGTAGCAAGTTAGTTTCACCAAACTAATACAGCTCAACAATTATTTAAACCAGAGATGGAACAAACTTCAGCTCTTGTGCCATTTGTGAACTATATTATGATTTTTTGTGGTCTGGTGATAAAAATAATATTATTAGCCAATCCTAATGTATTCTGTAAAGGACAATGCCAATAGTCACTAAACACCAAAAATCTGATGAAATTGCCAAGGCAATCCCAACTGCACCTATGTCATCGGAAAATGAGTTTGATTGTAAATGTTCTTTAAACATGATTTTTCTTAGTGCTGTTAAATAAGCACTATTGCTTTAAAATAAACATAACTATTTCTTTACTTTTTCCATAATTTATATAGTTTCACAATATGTTTATTCTATGTGACTCTTAAAAGATAATTTTTCCTTAGGGGTTTTCACAGGAAAGTTTCTCCACCTCTGATTTAACGAAACAAAATTCTTACAAAAACTGATACAATCCACTGCCTAAAACTTAAATAATTGTAATATGTAAATGAAACTGGCTCTATACTTTTTATCTATTCCAGATTCACATAAAGCATCAATAATAAAATGCTTAATACAGTTGTCTTACTGGAATACGGTTGAGTTTTTCCTGGCTACTAGCTCGTTTAGCATAGGTAGGATCTCATAGCTGCCTTCAATTTTACACCATTAACTAGGTATTCCAATATAACCACTTAATCATTTTATCAGATACAACAGCTTTGCTTTTGCAGCATTGAAAGCTCAAGTTTGTAAGAAATTGATTTATGTAATGATTTTATGAAACGCGTGTCAATTGTTTGAAATTCTCAAAGATGTGCTATGAAATAGTTCATCTCAAAATTACATTCTCTGATTCAGTGCAGTAATTTGGTGAAACTGTCTCCAGACTGTATGTAATGTCATTTAAAGTACATTCTGAACTTAAGCATTTGCTTCAAAGAGTGTCAAATAACTTTTAAAAATATTAACTAGTGAAAAAATGTATTATTTTTTCATTAGGTAAGGTTTAATTATGTAGGTACCGTATTTGCTATAAAAATCTTCATAAAAGTACAGAAACATAAAAAATATAAATTTAAAACAATTTATATTGTTAAAATGTACTTTTAATAAAAACCTACTGTGAATGCCGTTAATGTATGAATATACAAAACATGGCAAAGTTGTCCATGTTTTATGCACCTTATACTTTCACAATTAATTATGTTAAACAGAATTGCAATAAATTTAAAGAACTTCAATTTTAAGTTTAAGAGCAAAAGTACACTAAATATATCATTTACAAATAAAATCATTAGTCCTAATAACGAAAATAAAACATACTTTGTTCCAATAAATGTGAAATTAATAGTCATATTAATACACATTTAGGAAGATAGGAAAGACTAAATTTACCACACGTTTTAACACTGAAATCTGCATATGCTTAAGTAATAAAATATAATATATTTCTACAATTCACTGCCTTACCACAAAGAAACGAAGTTGTAAATGGTTTAATATTAATACAACAGTTTCATTTAACATACGAATTCCATTTAGCAGAGGACCATTGGCACAATAAAAGCAATAAATATTCTTCAAGTAACACATATCAAGAGCACTAGAGTTGCTGTAAATGACGGAGTTGTTTTGTTACAGAAATCTTGAAGTTTGAAAACTATGAATTTGTATATAGATGTCATGGATTTGCGCTTATAAATATCTCTATATGTTATATCAGTAGTGTCAGAGTTGTAAGCTCCAAAACTGGTTGTGGAGATAGATCGGAGCGTGAACTTGCTTATGTCTGTGGAAACACCGGAGCACGCAACGAGTCTAGTGGAGTGCTCCACTCCGTTTAGTCTGTCTGACAACACTGTGTTATATGAAGAACAATATGATCGTCTTGGAAGAATGACAGTGAATAGATAGATCTGTTTATCAATTTTGAAACAATTTTTGTACACAAGCTACATAGACTCTATTCTCACAGTCAGGGAGTTCCAAGCTTTCAAGTTTTTTTCTGTGGAGATTTTGGATTTCTGAACTGTCTTCAGGCCATCTCTCTCCAGCATTCAGAACTACTCATAGGTTCCGAAACATTTGTTTTATTGCATTAGATCCTACATCAGCATTGTAGTTTTTGAGATGTGGAAGAAGTAAAAAATTATACATAAAATATACAAAACATAATTACTAATACAAAGCATGCAGATCAATTTACAAGCATAAACAGTTCATCAGTTCAGTATAAAATATGAATATGGAGAAATTTTGTTAAGTTCTGAACTGTTCACTTGGGCCTTCAAAGCTTAAGACAATTAAGCAATGCAATGAAGACTGTAATACATGAACAGTGAACTCTTTATAAGAGCTGAGACTAACATAGGGTAGATGGAGATTTATTCGTGTTTTGTATTAAAATTACGAACGTTCTGATTTGTACAAAAAGTATCTTGATTGTTACCATAAAACCGTCAAGGAAAGAATGTTCCCGTAAGGTAATGTCAGAATTTCTTTGGATGATCTTTTAACATGTTCCTTTTATGCACAGCTGTCTTTATTCTTAAGGATTTCTTATGTAAAACAAAAATATATTTAGCTTCAGACGAATTAGCTTAGAATATTACGCCATATTTGATTATAGCACATGAAATTACAAGTTTTATATTTCATTTAGAGCTGCAAAAGGGTATCTGTAGGATACAGAGGGGGAGAGCCATTAATCCTTCCCATTGAAGGCTTTAAAGAACCAACCTGAACAAATGCCCAATGTCCCATCCCTACCTTCCCGTGGTGCAGCTGTTAGTAAGCATAATTTTACGAACTGAACTAAAGGGAGGGGCTACTCATCCATTAGCACTGGTCAGCTTGATGAGTTAATGACTGAATTTGGTATAATTTTCCTCTATCCAATACCTAATTCTCTCTTTACCCTTTCCTATCCAGTCCTCTGACTGAACTCTTACTTTCTTCGACCCCAATGGCATTAGAGCATTCGAGGCCTAGGGGTTCATTTCCCTTTCCTTCCTCCTCTTTCTACTTTTCTGTTCCTAGTGCTGACCTGCTATGGCACTAAAATCGTCTTCCAGTGGCTTAAGGAGGGAAAGCTGGTGATCAACAAGATCTCCCAGCTAGGTCCAGTGGACCCGTCGACCAACAGCAGGTGTGGTCCTCCAGACATTCTGGGGGTTGTGTGTGAATGAAGTAGCCACCAAAACGTTAAAATATGGTGTTCACTTAAATCGGCTACAACTTGCCATTTAACAAATCTGTGCTTCAGTGGCTGGTCATGATAATATCTTTGAAAAATATTGGAGTGCAAGAGGTCAAATGACTTTATTGTCAAACGCCTGGCATTAGAAAACAACAACAACATATTTCATTTAGACGATTAAGGACCTTAATGCATTATGCATAACAGACAAACTGAATTTAGAAATAACATATTCTATGTATGTTCTTCAGTTCAAGTGATATCCAATTCCAAACCAAGAAACATTGTGCTTATATTTGTTTAATTAATTCCATTTAATCTAATATTGAAGGAAACTGAGTACCATGATATACACTAAATTCGATTACACTGGTTTTATCAACATTAAATATTAGTTTGTGTGCATTAAACTAATCATTCATTAGATTTAACTGTATTATTAGTATTAAAGCGAGATAACTGTTTGAGATAATCACACTTGTATCATCTGCAAATAAGATTACCTGGGATAAATGTGGGTTGAGCTAAATCATTAACAAACTACGAATAATGGACTTAAAATTGTTCCATTACTGAATACTTCAAACACACTAGCCAATTATATTAGGTGCAAAAGAATAAGCAACCCTTCCAAGTATTGGACAATACAGCCCTCGTGATCTACCTTGAGAGAGTTCCGAATTGTTGGAGAAATCTTCTCAAAACAGCTGAAAACCTCAAAAACTTCTTCACAGTTAAATAATCAATTTTTAAGAATTCATAATGTATTTGACAAAATGTTGCATATACGTGAACAAAACTGTACAGATCTTAACAATATTAAACAAGGCAATATACAAGCCGTAAGTTAAGGCTTTATAGTCTTTCACAGTTATCAAAGAACATCCAAGACAGTTTACGGAATATCTTGTACATATTTACGAGAATATAACAATGTCACATCTCTGTCCAAAACTTATTTCAAAATGCCTTTGTTTTCATAAATATTTAATAATAAAACTTTGCTTATCATATTTAGGCCGTTCTATCAAATGAACAAATAGCTTATCCAAATTAAATTTGCATTGTCTGATGCAATACAACTGTTTCGCTATTTGGTGTTGAATGAAGAATGTGTTAGTGAGGTGACAGAAAAAGAATGTAAAACAAGTGATTGTCGTCTAAATGAAGGTGCTACCCAGGGTTCATCTGGATATTCTGAGGAAGCCCAAAGAAATTTCAGTCATACGTATATTTAGAGAGATTAAAGAACTCCTTACAGTTTAATAACAAAATAAAAGAGCGAGCATCTACTGCATATGTAAATAAGTGTACACCGAAGAATTATCTATTATATACTTACGACTTTTTAGAGAACCCGGAGGTTCATTGCCGCTCTCACATAAGCCCATCTATCCTAAGCAAGATTAATCCAGTCTCTACCATCATATCCCACCTCCCTCAAATCCATTTTAATATTATCCTCCCATCTATGTCTCGGCCTCCCCAAAGGTCTTTTTCCCTCTGGCTTCCCATCTAACACTCTATGTTCATTTCTGGATTCGCCCATATGTGTTACATGCTCTGCCCATCTAAAACGTCTGGATTTAATGTTCCTAATTATGTCAGGTGAAGAATACAATATAATATTTACTACAAGAAAAAAGTGTATATAGTATACACAACTGTACAGAGACATACTCGCAAAGATTTGTGGTATATCACTAAATCTCACATCCCCTAACCTTTTACAGAATACTGGTTTTTTTAAGATGCTTTACACGAGACTCAATTTGTTAAGATTTTCCAGCAGTTGTACAATAAGGGCCATATTCAGCAACGTCACTTCAACTTCACTTTCACTTACATCCGACTTTAGTAGGTAGAAAATGCAGAATTTGTACTTAACTTACACTTTAGTCGTAACTTAGCCAAAAGCTAATAAGAGTCAAGATATGTGAAGACGAACCTTATACCTCACTTAGCGCTATAATATGTCTGAACAACAACTAACAAGATATTTGTTTACTACGATAAAGTTAATAGCTGAAATGGATTTAGAAGTTGGTAATTTCCAAGAATTTATGAACTGTGCATTCTGTCATATTGTTTGCTTTTTTATTCTCCAGCAGTCAGAGCGTGGAAGGATATTGTATTTTGTCTGCTGACATGCGAATTCTTCTTGTATGGAATAAAGATTGATATTAAAGCATTATTTTCAGTTCCCTATAACAATATATCATATTTAAAGAAACATTGTAATTTGAAGTACAAGTTAAATTAAGATGAACTGAAAATAGGATAAATTCAGAGTTCGAACCAACAGGATGGCTGGAAGAACAACATTATAGAATAAAAACCTCATTCAAAATGGGACAGTCACCCCTGATGAAAGAAGATTACTGACAACTGAAGTGAGATATTTTATGATCTGTATTATGACAAGAAAAAACGAATCAATAAATGAAGATAATTAATATAATAAAACACACACAGAAAACAATGGTTGGAAAACATACGAAGAATTTATCTACAGCACACTCAACTTTTGATTACCAATTGGAGTCCATGTTGCTAGTAGTATATTGACAGTAGCAGTATATGCTAAAGTAAATACAGTGTTTTAAGGGGAAGTGTGACAATAAGAGAGGTTCACATTCTTTCAAATGCTAGTCAAATCTTCGTCATTCTATTGAAAGACAACAAAAGTCACAGGGATTTGAGGAAATCTCAATGACAATGTGAAACATTTATACTCAAATTGAAGACGTAATAAAATACAATATGTATTTCCTATAACACTGTACTACAGTGTATTTAAAGAAAATAGAACGGTTTTGCGTGAAAAATCACTTACATTTGTTTCCATGACATACTAACAGAAAGTGGGACCAGAGTTTTCTGTCATGCACTTATATCTTTCATGTTAAAACAGATTCTTGATAATAGAGCAAACTGAAATGAACATCCTATAATGACCAATGAATGGATAGCTTCAACATATTCAGTCGCAATGGATGGGCGAGGCAACTGCTAATAAGTCATGTACAAACCTCCCATCAAAAGGCAAATACTGTTAGATCTCCACAACATTACCTTGTGATTTCAGTGTCTGAAGATGAAGAGAAAGATAATGATAATTTTATTATTATTATTATTATTATTATTATTATTGTTAAAAAGGTTATAACGTAATTAAATTAGCATTGTGAATGCACTAATTCAAGAAAAATCACTCGTTTCTTGATGCATTTGCATTGCAATTTCAGTATTCAACTAGGTGGCATCATCTAATGTGTTTATAATAATGAATCAGGTACAGAACTTCAGAATATTTAGCAATTTCAGTGCACACGTCGTATTGGAACACTACATAAAACTAGAAAAAGAGTGACACAAGAAATGCAATCTTGCATAGTATCAACAATAGACACACAGCACCTGCAATGCTGAGGCTTCCTACATTTCTGCCAATGGTCGTCCATTCATGGAAAGATTTACACGTTAAACAGTACTCAGAAGTTCTACCACACAATATAAAGCTTTTTTTAAGAAACCTTTGATTATGAGAAGGTCAAGTCTGTAATCTACATTTTGAACGAAGAGATTTTGATCTGAATTCCCACATATCTAATATGAACACCTTTACAATTCATCAGGAGATCGTTAAGTCCTTCTTGCATGAGGCTAAATATGCTTATTTGCCATGCACAGAATGGATTACATTTTATAACCCAGATGAAATGAAGATAAGAGAATTTTCGTGAGAATATTAAAAAAAAAATGTTACAATGAAAAATTATTCAGTGAAAATAAAAATATTAAATGCAATAAAAAGGCAGAAACCGATATTTACGAAGAAAGATTATTTTTATTGTACAACTGTATGTTAACATTAATCATGGGAACACCATTAGTATGTCAGTAGGTTACTAAGCACTTAGGTTCTAACCTAAGCAATCTTAGCCTACATAAAGCAGTGTACTTACAGTAAAAGCAATTATTTAAATGCTAATATACAGTTGCTCTAATTTAAAACAACCTCTCACTACGATTTGTTCTTTTCTTTATCATATTAACATGAAAGTATTTTGTACCTTATTTCACTAAGGGTGATTGTCACAATTATGAAGTTTTCAGGATAGGCAAAAAACGAAATAAAATTGATTGTGTACAACCGTCTTACGAACATGAAGAAAATTGTTAACCATAAAGGGGGTTGTCCATGTTATCTAGGCAACTGTCCATGAAAATAACATTATTGTGAATTCTGAAGTTGGAAGTCCATATTTGTACTTAGTGCTCCAAGAATGACATTGATTTCTGAGCTTGTACAACACAGGTTCTCACAAACCAGTGTTTGTAATCTGATAAAGCAGCCTTTTCTTATTAAGAATCCGAAAATAGCAAAAATGGACACTCACTCTTCGTGAAATAAGGTACGGAATCTATGCCTGTCTTTCTACAATGTTCTTTGAAAATATAAATTTTTCTTTATTTCACTGCACTTCAACGAACTTACATACTTTTTTTCCCCGACCACGAAAATTCTCATTTAATCTTTACATTTATTGTAAATGACTGCGAAAATTTACACACATACTGTTCGACTTGGCAATACTATATGCCATGCATTAGTTCATGATAGGAGGAAGAGTGACATAAGGGACTCCTGAAAAATTGTAAAGGCTCGTCAGCTAATCCATAGATGGGCTAAAAAATTATTATTTTCTTTTGGCATAGCCAAGAAAAGGAACTGCCTCCCAGCACCCAAATGATGCAGCGAGATAGAAACTAGAAGTTACTGTAGTATGTGATTATGTTAACGAATGCAAAGGTAATAAGCCATATAACTGGCAAGTAGTAATTTATAAATCAACCACTTGGGTAATCATCAAGAGCATTCATTATGAAGTTAAAAAAAATGACTGAAAAAAAAAATGGAATATACATAACCTAGAGGTGTGCGAATAGTTGAATACACAAGCCAGGCTCCAATTTTATGCTGCATTTCAGTCCACACTGTGAAACCTTGGATACAGTATTTACAACTACATTTGCCGTGCTAAAGATAAAACTCACATTAAACATTACATGAAGGAATTGTTTCTGTACCCATATTCAGTGCAAATTAATAGTTCAAGCTGAGTGTCCCATTACATTCCAATCTGTAGTAGCAGTTGAATGTGTCTCATTGGATTAGGTAAAATTAATATCTGAAGTTACATCAGAACAACCACACCACAACATGGGAGCAAACACACTGAATTCATTCTGTAACTAAGCACAAAAAATAACTGGACAACATTTGCAGAAAAGAACCAGTCCACGAAGTTAAAAGCATTGAGCCAATCCTTAACTTTCTTCTCTTCTTGTTTTTTGTTTTGTACGTGTTCAGTTGTTACGGTTAACTAACCACATAAAATCTACTGATATACCTTGTGGCCATGTTTATTCATAAAGTCTGTGATACGCAAGTAACATGTAAGAAAATGTACACACAGAATCTATCCTTTCTTTTATTATAAATATCAGAGCTCATTATTAATATAGGTTAGCTAGCAGAGCAACCTTCACCTGAAGATAGAACTGCATACATGACACAACGGCTGCGTGATATGAAACTCCAGTATTACAGGATTTGCATTAGGTAGCAAATACTTCACTTAAAAAAAAGAACATCCAACTGGATTTTAAACCTGAACATTCTGCACAATTTTTCCTCTACATGCATTCTATATTTTCAATTCATTTTTCGTTAAAGAGCTAGACTGATTTTATAACGGGGTGTAATACGAAGACTAAATGTGAGATTTGTTTTTAATTGATATTCAAATTTAACTTCGTTTATCTCAATACTAGAACTGTGTGAACTGGTTTTATTTCTGTAAAATGTTAACCAAAAGTTCTAACATCTTCAATGAATATTGTTCCATTAACGAAAACAAATATGAAAGTGATTGTATGGCCTACAACTAAAAATATAAATAAAACAAAAATGTTTCAGCCTTACTCAGGACTTAAAATTGTGAAGTTCGCACACCTCTGTAACATAAATATAATAATAGGGTAAATTAAATTACTGCTCATTAAATTGTCACCCAAAAATTACTAAATCCATTAAGTAGCATTGATTTAATACGCTCTTATGTGGGTTTTAAATGCCTCCACTAAAAAAAAATATAGTGTGGTTTTCATAGTCAGTGACACAAAAACATGTTGAATATTGTGTGGTTAAATACCAACAAAATCTACAAAATATACAAGTATTGATGTATTCAAGTGATTGACTCTCTTTAACAATATGCAATATTTCAGTCAGTCTTGCATTTCGTTTCCCGTATCCACCAATGATAAACACACACATTCAGGAATCCTCTTGTCGCAAGTCTTTGTGCTTGTCCCCTATGGTTTGTGAGCTTATTTGAATAACAGTTAAAAAAAAACCTTCATAACCACAGCCGTTGACATATAACACCTCTTCATCATTTAAACATCATTAACATCTCTATGAAGTGTATTATTAATTTTAAAATCTGACGAAAACATTGGTTCAAAACCATGACTATTATGTGCACGCCAATAACCCACTAACCAGAAAAAAGAAACTCAACACACTTCTACAAATTTTAAACAAATATCTGCATAATTTTTTGTTTTTAAAGTTACCAATAACAAAGATCTATTCTTACACTTTTAAACTGCAAACTTTCTGAGAGGGGGACAGTTCACTACACAATATGCAGTGAGTTCTTACAGAATATTGTCAGTTCCTGTCACATTTTATTTGGCACAACCACCATCAGCCGGTAAACAATTTCAACTTGTATTTATTTACATCTACGAACTAATTTCAGGTTTATTCCTAATTCTAAGTCACTGGAGACTAAAGGTGGCCAAACCAAAGTCAAATCTTGATGAGGAACAAATAATACATAAAGTGCTAAAAGACCGAGAACAGACAAATTCAGTATATAGTGCTCCTCTGCAAGAAAATGCTGTTAACAGAACTGATGCTACAGGAAGACGAATGAATCTTCCATAACAACCTCAATATTTTAAAATAATATGCCCACAGACCGATCTACTTAGAATAACATATATGCAGCAAGTTCTTTTTGTATATGTTAATTAAATTCTTGCTATTTGTCTTTTGTTAATTATTATAAAGGTACGCATAACTGTTTACTTTCAGGTAAAAAAAACTAGGGTCACTTTCTTTATATACAGGAAATTTTCTTACACATGCCATGAAATTTGATAAAATGTGTCTCCAATTGAATAGATATGTAGTACAGTTATGAAAAAGGTAAAATCTCGAGCAACGAACTTTTTTACAAGTCATCAATTAACTGATCAAGAAGAAAATATCACAGAAAATTCCATAAGATCTTTCCCTATTCTCAAATATACCAATTAATGACGACACTTCATACAACTAGGCCTGTTAGATAAAAACAACTGAAGAAATGCTAAATAAAATGGATGATCTACTAGTCTTTGAAAATCATTGCACTGTTAAATACAAGGATTGGAAGTGTTGAAAAGCTCATTAAATTGTACCACAAAACTACTAAAAGAATATTAGTATTTCAAGTGAATTTCATAAAGTTTTTAAAAACATACTGTATAGACATGCAGACAGTTATTTCGAGCATCCAATGCGAAAGCAGGTACATTGTATTTTTCCAATCGCGAAAGTGGCTTGCAATGTGTTGGCAGATTGCTCATTGTTACTGGAGACAATAACTATGTGAAAATCAGATTTAAAATATTTTCCCAACAAAGAACACTAGAAGTAACGTTAGGACTTGAATAATTTGCAATGACGTCTTAATACAAATTCAGTGGCCGAGAAACTAGGTGGACAAGTAGTGAACACTTTCCCAAGTGTCATATAACTGTTAATAATTTTCTTTTCATTCCAGTTGTAGATATTCATAACACTGTGGGTATAATTAAGAAGAGAAACGTGAGTGGATAATACATGTTTATAATATTATTTTTAACTTGTCTTGTAAAAGTGTGATGTAAACATTATTCGGGTATGTACTATAATTCAAATTAACATTGTGTATTTCCACTGTATGAAGTAATTACACAGCATATAAATCGAGTAGCACATGTATGTCTGAACAAAGCCCAATAGCACTTTCGCAAGAACACAATGCACAAGGTATAAGGTGTAACATGAGTGTACAGAGAATAGAATCAAATTATGTTTAATTAATTACATTAGCTCCATGATCAATGTTGCAATTCTTCTATTGAATTTTTTTCCATTAATTGAGCAAATATTATGTAAACAAAGATTACACTCTAAAAGCATAAACTCCTTAAATTTCTTGGAATGTATTTTGTTAATTAATGCTGTAACTGATATGATAATGGTGCAAAAACATTTTAAAACAGTGTGATTCATCAACATCCATACCACTTTGCTTCATAAAAGGAACAAAAAAGCTTATCTTCATAAATATTTTACAGATTTGTATTCTTACCAGAGAACTCGAGGAAAAATACCTGTAATGACTCTTGCCACATTCACAATTCATCCTGCAATGAAAATACCGTACAACCTATTCCAAAGAAGTGGAGATGATGAACGAATGAAGTGAGTTTTCTAATAGAAGTCGACAAGATATCACAGTTTAAACAGCAATAGGCATAACAGGATAAAAGAAATGTCAATACTGATAACAAAAACCGTGTAGAAGCAAAACATTCCAATGTTATGCTGTTAGTGGAACTTCTATGATCTCAGACTCCAATTTAAGTGAAATACTACATCAATTTTCACTAAATTTTCCTCTTTTCATTCACTTTATTTGATGGATTGTTCCTTAAGTCACTCATCTCATCCACTAACTCTCACTCACCTATCCATCCACTCACTCACTTTCATCTATAGGGAAAAAAAAACTATTTTTTTTATTATAAAGGAGATGGAGAAACTTCAAAACTATTTTCCAAAAACTAATTAATTGAACTTCAATAGTAAACTACATAAGTGAAAAGTACTTTACAGGATCAACTAATAGCCTTCTATAGACATATAATACAAACCAACAAATTATTTGTTAATAGTCTCTGTGTTCGAAATAGAGTTTAAAATAAAATAATGCCAACATTTTGGGAGTATTAGTGTTTTTTATTTACAGATAAAGGTACAGATAATACTAAAGCAGAGTAGAGACACCTGCAGGGTGGTGGGAGATTAAGGCTCTCTATTGATATTTGGCATTAGTAGTAGTAGAGGCACCAGGGCTACTATATTGCCACCTTCATTATTGCCAAGGAAACTTTCTCCTACTCATTCCTATTAGTAACTGAACTGACCAAAGCAGCTAGAAAAAAAAAACACTGATGTAATCCAATGAACACATGATCTCCAGCTTTGTAGTTTCGCATCGTAACTACTATGCACTGGTACATCCGTATTATAATGCAAAAACACAATCAGAAATAGAACACAAAGTAATAAAAAACAACACATAAGAATAGGTCACACAAATGAGTTTGTGCCAAAGCACCCTCAACTTGACTACATGCTGAAGAAGTTTGTCGCAAATAAACTTTGATGCACTGAATTGCAGTTCTGTGACTTACACTGCCTGCATAAAGCAGCAAAGTCTAACTCCAAGATCATAAGAGAAACTTAATATTTAAAAGTTTCAGTAATACAAAAACAACTATTAGTTAACAATAATTACGAACTCGTAAAGTTAAGAAAAAATATATAATTACATTGAATCGTTAATAAACTGAAGGTGACATGTAGTTTAGTTAAGTACATTAAAAATTTCCATACAAATTTCACCCTCAAGCTTTTCATCACAACAGAGAAGGTGAAAAAATGACTACATACAAACTTACCTAAAAATATTTTAAAAATACTTTGTAATTGAATAAAATAAATTATTGTAACAGTGTACTGCTTCAAATAATAAACAACTGAATCCCACTCATTTAAATATTTAAATTGTTTTACTGCACCTTTATTCTCTCAATGCTTAACTTGTAAATTTTACTTTTAAGAGCACACTCTTTTCTTAAAATGTAATTTTTCAATTTGTTTATATGCAATTGATAAATAGGGAATAAAATCACCAAAACGCAAAATCATGTTACTTCACACGCGATTTTCCTGTAGCAATTGTGCTTTGTATTGCCAAGCACTATTAAGGAAAGGGGAGGGGGGAAGTCATCCAGATGCAACCAAGAACACACAAACCACACACACTCCATCTTTTTCTCCCTTCTCTAGTTTATCCATATGTATTGACATATTCCATTAATTTGTAACCCACAACACTTCACCACACCCACTTCTTGCATCAAACATCATCTCTTTCATAAAACTAAACTGCTATATTTACCTATGAGAAATTTAAGATGTTTAAAACTGTTATCAGTTTTATTGGGCTCGTTATATTTTTAAAGCGCTATTTATAATAATTTACAGGCTGCGTGTTCAATTTTCCCAAAAACTGTTTTTATTCCATAGAGTGGTAATTTTTAAGAAAAACATACACAGCATTAAAGGAGAATTGGCTGTACAACAGAGATTCAATGCATCTGCCACCAATGAAAACCAATTTTCGAAATGCACACAGTCATTTGACACTTATTAGTTATTACTAATGTTTAGATTAAATCATACACATGTATAATTAATTAGTGATTAGAATTTTTCGGTGACTTGAAAATAGAGAAAGCAGTACCTTGAAATGTGAAAATCAGTATCTTCAAATGCGAAAATGAGTGACTTCAAAGACAGGGGGACATATCAACATAATGAACAATTACTATTAAAGTCGAGAGAAAATACAATACAATAACATCAGCCCACTCAACTGTTTAATTCGATGGTTGGCAGAGTAGAGTGCTAAGGAACACCTAAATATATCCTCCTCACACTAAGGAACTTCGAAATAAACTGCAAAAAGAAAATATCCCGGGGTGGGGGGGGATCCGAACATTTTTAGATGACCTACTGTTTTCATTCGAAAGTGGTAGATTAGAGGCTGCGATTCTGATGTTATGAATAATAAAATTGCTAATGAATTTTGTACTTATTTTATGTAATTATACTTTTCTAATTTCCAGTTAAGTGGAAGAGAAATTTTAAAAGCCCCAACTTTGCCTGATTAAATAAACTATCATTAGTATTATTAGTGAACATTGATAAATACATCCTCCTCTTGCTGTAAAACTTCGAAATAAAAAAGAACACCTGAAAACACTCAATTTCGTGAACATTTTTCGTAAATTTGGTCCGATTCGCGAAGTTTTTGTCATAAATCGTGGTTTGTCGTGAGTTCGGAAATATTTGGGCATGATCAGATATTGTTTCTCCCAGATTTTAGGTTAAATATATTTTTAAAATTCATTACCTGTGAATTATCCCAATCTCTATGTATAATCAAAGTTATCAAAGTTTACTGTTTCATCCAAGAACTTTTATTTCCAAATTCAACTGTAGCACTGAAAAAGACTGTGTTACAATACGAGCATTCACTCATTTATTCCAGTAAATTCCAGTGATCAGTCTTTAATATTGTTCCAAGTTAGAATTTTCATTCTGAGTCATGCCAATGCTACATGAAACAATCTAATTTTCAAAATGTATTCTTTTCCTTGCTTTTTCGTTTCCAACTTCAATAAAAGCATTACTTGGCAGACTGCTAGACTAAAAAATATCAACTCAGAAAGGGAATTTCAAAGAAAGAGTTTTTTACTGTAGCAATTCAAGTATGTTCTGACAGAAAAATAAATGTGGCTAATTTAGAATTTGCTTTTTATTCTGAGTTGCTTCATTTCAATCCATGATAAGCAACAACACAAAAACAATATCTGAATGCCCCACACACTTCAAATCAAAATCACCATGTAAGAACAAACAAACTCAAGAAATAGCAATACCCTCAGAACTTCAGCGACCGGAAAATCGTAGAAAAATATTTTTAATGGTAAGTTTACCATCTCAGAAGAACCTTGTAAAGTAGTAGTGACATGACTGCTCTGCAAACATTTAAAACCAATTGGAATTCTTACTCTACTGAATTATGTTCACTCTTAATAATACAATGATATATGATACTGGGTTGCAAGAGGGCAGATAATACGCCAAATGTTTGACATTGTAAACCAACCAAACAAAGATTTGCATTTTAACTTAATTTTAAAATATGATCTGCTTATTTTCTTGGGTAATAATATTTTATAGACTGCAATTTCCTGAATATAAAAAACAGTATTCAAAATATAAATAATTTTATACTCTTTTCACACCAAAATCATATCCAGTTACATGTTTCATAACCATCAGATTTTGATAAACATCCTATCCCCTCTAGAATGCCTCTACTGTTCATGGTAACTACTAAAATTTTACCATTCGAAATGTATAGTAATAGCAGAAATACTTCTCTCTAAATATCTCTATGGAAGAAGCAATTGAAATTAAAAGTTGTAAATAAAATTAAACCGAACACAGAGTGTCAGGCCATTGAACAATATCTACATTCTCATCAGTTAAGACCGGAAACAGTACATTCAAAATTAATACTCGTGGGTTTCGGATACCTGCTGTACTTTTTATAGCACCACGTCAATTCACTGACTGTACCGGGCCATGCAGACGTTACTACCAAAAATGTTAGCCGAGCATCCCAGGCTGCTAGCAGTTGGATGTGTCGCTGCTGTACATCTTGCTACTTAACTGAATGTGCATGGGCGGTTGTGGGGCTTGCTGTTTCGCAGCATACGGTGCCATCTGTTTCACTGCAAGAAAACAACAGGCATCCAATTATTTACAGTCTTATCCTACGAGAATGAAGTGACACTCAATTGGGTGTCTGATCAAAAGAGTTAAGTTGAAAATGACAACAGATGACTGGATGATTCTCTCAGAATTGCATTAAAAAGATGACACTGGAAAGTAGTGATGGATTTAAAGATACAATGTACCCTTAAAAAACATATACACAAGATGCATCTCCATGAAAAAAATTCCAAGTATATGTCTAGCATGTAATCTATTACATTTTAGTACAAAAACAAAGAACAAATGAACTGAGACTTGTTCCATGGAAGATTGTAACGTTTTTCTCAACAATGTATTATATCAATCTACAATTTTACCTGAAGAATGGAAAAGCAGTGTAATCATCCCCATAATAATAATAATAATAATAATAATAATAATAATAATAATATAAAAAAGAGAAGAAGAAGAAGAAGAAGAAGAAGAAGAAGAAGAAGAAGAAGAAGAAGAAGAAGAAGAAGAAGACAAACAGAACATAGAAAATTATAGAGGCATCAGTCCCCTTAATATATATGTTACAAAATATTCAGAAAGGTTTTCAATAAAAAATTAAGAACTCATGCTAAAAATTTCCTGTTAGAATGTCAGAATGGATTTCTGCAGTGCTTGGGAAAAGTGACACAAGTCAGTTTCCACAAACCTTTTTTGAATAATTTATTGACAACTTACGGAACATATGCTCGCTTGGAAAAAAATACATAAGTATTCCTCCCATTACAATACTTCATACAGAAAAGAATCGATTCGACATAAACCAGTGTAAGTTGTCAATAAATTATCAAAAAAGGTTTGTGGAAACTGACTTGTGTCACTTTTCCCGAGCACTGCAGATTTAGAAAAGGTAGATGCATTTATCCATTGTTCACAACAAACTACTTTTCAGAAAAATGACGAGAATTTAATTTGGAGACTCATTTTGTATTTCTTGATTATGTGAAAACATTCGACAAAGTTAAGAGAGACTTTTTATTTGATAACCTTTTGAGTCCTGAGAGTATAGTACTGTACTAAACTTCATACTATGATATAAGATGTATGTGCAGAGACCCAAAATATAGTATAATATACCTGCATTTGAGCCATAACTGTAACCTGCACAAGTTTTTCAGCATTTTTCCTCATTTCAATGATTTTTTTTAAAGTGTAGAATTATATTAAACTTTAAAAATTAAAAAAAACAAATGTCTCAAAACTCAGGAGTAATTACAACATAAGAATGTACCTAATTTATTACTGCAAAATATACACTAACAAAGAAATAAAATTTAAAATTAACAATAACGTTTCAGAAAAAAAATATAACAATAGAATTCGACAGGGCTGTCACAAACTCTATTTAATATTTATAACAACGAAATGATAAACAAATGGAACCAGGTCTATTCATCAGGTAATGTCCTAAGAAATCCGACAAAATTGAACATCCTACTTTTTGTGGATAATCAAGCAAATCATTGTTAATTAAGACGGTAATTTACAAAGAGGAATATTTTCAATACAGAACATAGGAAAAGACTTTGGGATGGAAATATCTACAGAAAAATCCAAAATCATGACATTCCTAGGGCAGGATCCAATAAAAAGGAAAATAATAATCCATACCAAATGTTTAGAACAATCTATCCGCAATATGCAGAACCCAAATCACGTAAAGTTACATTGAATATGATCTATCATATGAAAATGAAAAGGACACACAAGAAAATTAATAAGTCCACACAGATGTTAGGAATATTGAATAATACTCTAAAACCTAATTTAGTACAGAAATCCTCTCAAGTCATAATATAATATAATATAATATAATATAATATAATATAATATAATATAATATAATATAATATAATATAACATAATATAATATAATATAATATAATATAATATAATATAATATAATATAATATAATATAATATAATATAATATATTTTCGTCCTTTATATACTTTTATATGGTACCTAATTAAATTCAGACTGTCAAGCAAAAGGACAAACAAGGATAAAAAATAGCTTAAATGAAAATTTTCAGAATCCACTCTTCTGAATTTGAGTAGGAACAAATACACCCTAGAGAAATTGAAGGCTGAATCTATTGGAAACAAAATTAACAATTAAGAATCTACTTGACTACACCATGTCTCTAGAATGAATGACACTAGACAGAGAACACAGATGGCCAGGCAAACCTTTTAAATGATTGTTGGATGGAGAGAATCAGGTCTACAAAGGTGTAATTCATAAAGTAGGATGATGATGTTTAAAATAGTTGAGATATGTCTATAACATGTAGAATAATGGACACTCGAAGGAAGCATTCGAATGTAAACCAGAAGGAAGGAAGACTAGAGGTAGACCAAGTGCAAGATGGGTGGATGGGGTGGAGTGTGATTTGAGAAAAATCGGTGTCAGAAGATGGAAGAAACAAGTTGAAGATAGTAAGATGTGGCAGGCGTGTAAGGCAGCCATGGTTCTACAAGAACTGTAGTGCTATTCCAGCCAATGAACTTAGAGAGCTTGTCCTGTTGAGAGTGGTGCTTTTTGTTCTGTTCTTATACGAGTTATTTTACTGTAGTTTACTATAGTTGTGGTTATTCTGCATTAGTGAATTGGAAAACGAGTGTTTTATACAAACAAACCTGTCCAGAATATTTTGTTTAAAGTTTACCAACATTTCTTCAGTTCAAAACATTATGATGACCATACTCAAAAGTTCCTAAAAATAATGTATTTCTTTCTTCATAGAGTTTCTCTTGCTACAACTAATATGATACTTAAATACTCTTCCAAAACAGTTCAGAACTATCAATCGTGTATTAACATATGATCAAAACAGTTACAAAAATCATACAACTTTAAGTATTCTGCATTAACTTATCTTCCATCCCAGTGTCTCTTTCTCTTCTCGCGCTCCTTATGTTATGATGAGGGAGGAACAATAGGCCTATTAAGGCTTAAGTGTTCAGCACAACTTAACATATTTCTGCTTCTATTTCTCTTTCTAAAATATATAAGAATCAATATGAATCAAGATAAAAATCTCCATGTTAAGTTACAAAATAGCAACCAAAATATGTAGTGTTATCAACACCATGCACTGCATTACTTTACAAATTGTGGAGTGTTTTATAATGGAGTTTGAATGGGTTAGGTGTATGAAACAACATAAGAAAGCATGCTTCTTTTAATATACAATACCCTTAATCTGAAAACAACCAAAAACCCTAACTTTACAGTCATGAGTGAAGACTTTTATCAAACGATTTGCTCACTTGAGGCTCCAAAATTTTCACAATAAAGTTATATTTTTTACTTTGGAATGAAAATTTGTGGACAAATATTTTGAACCTTGTAACAGAGACTTCTCTCACTTCCTTCTCATTTTCACTTTTCCTATCACAATCACTTGCTCATGCTCAAGTTAGTGTTAGCTTGATTGTTATATACAATCAAAGAGCATGTGTTTCATGTTCGTAAAACGGGTTAGCTTAAACAGTGCCAAACGACATTTTGGAGCATTTTATGGATGAAATTTACAGATTTACCATCAAAATTCCATATCCAGAAATTAGTAACAAAATCAGAGACAACTGCAAGCCTTATCAAAATATATTAGGGAGGCCAGAAGTCAAGTGCACAATATCAGATATAAAGGATTACTGATTGCAGACATCACCATCAAAATCATTCATGAGGCTTTGTCAATATACTATTCTTCCAAATTCTGCGTGTGAAAAGCAAAATTGCGACCATATTACGTTAAACAACTGCTTCCGGGTCACAAAGGCCCGCATGCACAGTCAACGCCAAGCTAGTCTCAAGACTGTCCCAAGATCAAGAACAGGTCAAGACCGGTCTCAATTTTCGTATGCACAATCGCCTTCTCCATCCTGTCTTGGTCTTGAGACAATCCTGGGGCCGTGCTGAGAATATTAGCTTTGAAACAGAATGTTTTCATACATTTATGTCGTCATTGCTGATCACGTGATCAGTCTCCGCAAATTAGCATTGTGCGAGATTGTAAACACCAAAAATGTCGGTCGAACACAAATTATAAACTTCAGAGAAGAAATTATTATTAATTATTATTAATTGATTTAGTGGCTAAGCATAAAATATTAGAAGATAAAAGGACAGATACAATTTCTTTATCCAAAAAGAAAAAAAACCTCGGAGGACGTATGCAATGCATACAACCAAGAAGCGAATGTTACGAAGGTAAGTTAAATTTCGTTTAGTTTTGTTCTTACGTAGTTATTTATTATCGAATTTCAATAATAGGAAGATCACAACCTGT